>NC_090023.1:156709162-157009162 GCF_037176765.1 Anolis sagrei
CTGACATGCTGGTTGATACCCAAACAGGGATGAGCTGGATATGTCACTGCCTTGGTCCTTTCACTATTGGCTGCTACTTCCTGGCGGACGTCAGGTGGTGCTAGACAGTGTAATTTCTCCAGTGGTGTAGGGCGCAGACACCCTGTGATAATGCGGCATGTCTCATTAAGAGCCACATCCACTGTTTTAGTGTGGTGAGATGTGTTCCACACTGGGCATGCATACTCGGCAGCAGAGTAGCATAGCGCAAGGGCAAATGTCTTCACTGTGTCTGGTTGTGATCCCCAGGTTGTGCCAGTCAGCTTTCGTACGCTATTGTTTCTAGCGCCCACTTTTTGCTTGATGTTCAGGCAGTGTTTCTTGTAGGTCAGAGCACGGTCCATTGTGACTCCCAGGTATTTGGGTGTGCTGCAATGCTCCAGTGGGATTCTTTCCCATGTAATCCTCAGAGCTCGGGATGCTTGTCTGTTCTTAAGGTGAAAAGCACATGTCTGTGTTTTAGATAGATTAGGGTTCAGCTGGTTTTCCCTGTAATAGGCGGTAAGAGCACCTAGAGCTTCGGAGAGCTTCTGTTCAACCATCTCAAAGCTCCCTGCTTGAGCAGTAATGGCATGATCATCAGCATAGGGCAGACTAAAAAGGTAGGATATGGATAATGGCACATCTATGCTGACACTATTGTATAATCGCAGTTTAGAACTGGTTTGGTAGCAACTAATTCTCTTATTTGGATGGTTATATTGCTGGAACTGGTTTGAGCCCAAGAAGGTGGTCATATTATGAATATTGAAGGTGAACTAAAGCTTCTGTGCAGCTTTCCCCTTCCCCATTTCTTGCAGAAATGCACATCAGCACTGTTCCCCTTATGGCATTTTCCAATAGTCCTCATTTGGGATTTGGCAATGTTCTTCAGCAGAGGCAGATGTCCTCAAATCTGCCTTGAATCTGGTATATAGTGGACCTGGTTTCAGCACATTGTGAAGCTTTTTTCAGACCTTCTTGATACATTTTAATGCCCCGTTTCCCTTTTTTTTGCATGCTGCAGTGCACATTTGTGGTGTGCATTTTGTGGCTTCTGCAGTATTGAGTCAGCTTGGCATTTAATGGTCAGTGTAGATGGGCCCTAAATTCCCCCATACTCATACTTTTTGAGATATCTTTGAGGGAGAAACACATTGTTTTACACAGTTTTGTGAAGACAGAAAATCCAAGCTATCAATATGCATGGCAGAGTGGGGAGAGATATGGCTTAAGAAACCAAAATATACTTATGCAGTAGAATTGAAGGAGAATTGGTACAAACTATTTTATAGATGGTACCTAACACCAGCAATACTATCAAAGATCAGTAAGGGAAAAATTAAAGAGAAATGTTGGAAATGTGAGAAAAACAAAGGTGATGTTATCCACATATGGTGGAAATGTAAAAAGGTTAAGAATTTTTGGTACCAAATAGGGAAAAAGATGGAGACAATTTGACAGATAAAAATTGAATTAAAACCTGAGTTTTTCCTGTTAGGAATCACAGACTTTAAAATGGATAAAAATACAGATAAGCTTTTCTTCTACTTGACAACTGCAGCAAGGATTATTTTAGCTAGAGTATGGAAGACCAAAGAATTACCCACAATGGAACAATGGATTCTAAAAGTTCTGGATATATTGAACATGAATAGACTTACTCAAAGAATCACACAAAACAATGGAGGTGACCAAAAAACGGACTGGACAAAATTTTTAGATTTCATTAAAAAGGAAAATAAAGAGATCTATATTAGTGAACTATAAAAGTAACTCAAAGGAAATATCAATAAGAAACCGGAGATAAAAAATAATAATAATCAGATCATTATTAAGTGTGAAGATTTTCAACTTGGGGAGACCTAGAAGTTTACTCTTCTTTTCATTCACCCCCCCCCCTTTTTCTTTTTCTTTTTCTATTTCTTCTCTGACTTTCCTTAATAGATTGTTCCCATTCTTTTTATGTAAAACAATGGAAAAATAAGCCGTGTATATGTTTTTCTTTTTTAGCTCCTATTACTGAGGAGCGAGTTGTAATCTCTCTCTCTCTCTCTCTCTCTCTCTCTCTCTCTATATATATATATATATGAAAATCCAAGCTAAATAATGAGGTTTGGTGAGACTAGGGTCCCTTCCAGACAGGCCCTGTATCCCAGAATCTGATCCCAGATTTTCTGTTTATTCCAGATTATCTGACAGTACAGACTCATATAATCCAATTTAAAGCAGAAAACCTGGGATCAGATCTTGGGATATAGGACCTGTCTGGATGGACCCTAGATGATCCATCATCATCTTTGCATAGATTGAAAGATGTACTGGGATTTCCAAACCCAGAATTTATTAAAGTGGGACTAATTTAAACTGATTTTTTTGTCATGAAATCCTTTTCTCTGAGATCATCAAATGTAAGATTTTATTGCTAATTAGGTGTCTTCACATTTTATAATGTGAAGATGCAGTAGCACAGTGGGTTAAACCCCTGTGCCGGCAGGACTGAAGACCGACAGGTCGCAGGTTCGAATCCGGGGAGAGGCGGATAAGCTCCCTCTATCAGCTCCAACTCCTCATGCGGGGACATGAGAGAAGCCTCCCACAAGGATGATAAAACATCAAATCATCCGGGCGTCCCCTGGGCAACGTTCTTGCAGACGGCCAATTCTCTCACAACAGAAACGACTTGTAGTTTCTCAAGTCGCTCCTGACACGACAATATATATATATAATTGAAGGGGAGGATGAGGCACAATATGGTTCTCTGGACAAGGATGTACTACAATTTCCACAAGCTTTTAACAACATGGACAATAAAGAAGAATGCCGGGAATTGCAGTCCAATGATTTATGGAGGGCTGTATCAATCTCTCTCCAGAAATAGAGCACTGAGAACATAGAAGAGATCTGCAATTCTTTCAGATTTCTTACTGAAGTGAGTATTCCAAATTCACTTTAAATTCTACTTTGAGTAAAAGTAGGATAACTGGAGATGTGTGGGAATATCCACTAAGGAAATCCTGCTGCTCTATCAAAACAGTTTTTGCTTCCCCACGTGTTTTGGCTGAACAATTCAAAATTGAATGTTCTATCTCTCTGAGAAGCACAGTGTAGCAATGCTTTCATCCTTTCAAAAGTAGCATATACAAAATGATGGCTGCTGCTAATACATTATAATTGTCAAAGACAAATTTTAAAGCAATAATGTTTCTACCTGTTTGATGAATAAATAAGAGAATCAGCCTATCTATTGTATGAATCATTTTTTTTCCTGTTATTCCATTGGAACCATATAATCACAGTCTTTTCAGTGCTTCTCTATAGTTTGATGTATCTGTAGGATGCATTTATTGACCATATTGGAGACATACTCACACAAAGTGGCATATAAACAAGAACTGAGTTGGAAACACTATCACAGCTGAAGAAATTTGAAGTTACATTTGAGGAACATGCATTAACTACTTACTCGAGAAAGGCCAATCTGAACACAATTTAGAGATAATTTTCTGCTACTTGTGCAAAAATTACATCTTCAGGTTTGTAAATTGCATGCTGTGGAGTTTTACTGTGGGATTCTGCCCAGTGCTAGCTCAAATATAAAGTGTTTTGAAAAATCATCTGAAAACAACAATAACAAAAAAAAAAGAGAGTTTTCTATCCCTGCATTTCCATCCTTCTGATGAGCTGGAAATGGAATGTTTGGACAAAAAGTGCCCTATTTATTTCTGCCAGCTCTCCCTATCCTCGAAAGCCCTTCTCATTGTACCTTTGCTCTGTGAGACACCCCCCTCCCCTCCAAATGGTGAGACTGACTAAAGAAGTATCAGGAAGCAAGACACAGAGCAGAGATTATAACAAAGGGAGCCAGTTTTTCCCTATGGGCTACATCAGCAAACCAGAGCCATCAAATTATTATTATTATTATTATTATTATTATTAATAATAATAATAATAATAATGCTCTCAGAAGACACCCTCCTAGAATCCCAGAACGGCTTCCGCCCCTCCAGAGGAATCGTGGACATGATCTTCACTGCACAACAGCTCCAAGAAAAATGCAGGGAACAAAATCAACCTCTGTACATGGCATTCATCGACCTTGCAAAGGCATTCAACACAGTGAATCACAGCGCTCTCTGGACCATCCCCCCAAAAATCGGGTGCCTAAACAAATTTGTGAACATCCTGTGGCTCCTCCATGATGACATGATGGCAACAGTCTTGGTTAGCAATGGCTCCCAAAGTGACCCATTTAAGGTCAAACAGGGATGTGTTATTGCCCCAACTCTATTCTCCATCTTCATTGCTATGATACTTCACCTTGTTGATGGGAAGCTTCCCACCGGGTGGAAGTCATCTATCGGACAGATGGCAAGCTGTTTAACCTCAGCAGACTGAAAGCCAAAACCAAGGTTACAACAACATCTGTTATAGAACTCCAGTATGTTGATGACAATGTCGCCTATGCACATTCAGAAGAAGATCTACAAGCCACTCTAAACACCTTTGCAGAAGCATACACGAAGCTTGGCCTGTCACTGAACATCGAGAAAACCAAAGTGCTGTTCCAGCAGTCACCAGCCATCCCCTCCCCAATGCCAGAGATACAGCTTAATCGTGTAACATTAGAAAATGTTGACCATTTCCGCTACCTTGGCAGCCATCTCTCCACCAAAGTCAACATCGACACCGAAATACAACACCGCCTGAGCTCTGTGAGTACAGCATTTTCCCGAATGAAACAGAGAGTGTTTGAGAACCGGGACATCCGTAGGGATACCAAGGTGCTTGTCTATAAAGCTATTGTCCTCCCAACCCTGCTCTATGCCTGTGAGACGTGGACTGTCTACAGACGTCACATGCAACTCTTGGAACGATTCCATCAGTGCTGCCGCCGGAAAATCCTGCAAATCTCTTGGGAAGACAAGTGGACAAATGTCAGCGTGCTGGAAGAAGCAAAGACCACCAGCATTGAAGCGATGGTCCTCTGCCATCAACTTCGCCGGGCCGGCCACGTTGTCCAGATTTCTGACCACCTTGTCCCAAAGCAGTTGCTCTACTCTGAACTTAAAACTGAAAAAGGAACGTTGGTGGACAGGAAAAGAGATTTAAAGATGGCCTCAAAGCCAACCTTAAAATCTCTGGCATAGACACTGAGAACTGGGAAGCCCTGGCCCTTGAGTGCTCCAGCTGGAGGTCAGCTGTGACCAGCAGTGCTACAGAATTCGAGGAGGCACGAGTGGAGGGTGAAAGAGAGAAACGTGCCAGGAGGAAGGCGCGTCAAGCCAACCCTGACCGGGACCGCCTTCCACCTGGAAACCAATGCCTTTACTGTGGGAGAAGATGCGGGTCAAGAATAGGGCTCCACAGCCACCTACAAATCCACAAGGAAACCCATCATGGAAGACCATCTTACTCGTCCAATGAGGGATCGCCTAAGTAAAGTAAGTAATAATGTTTTATTTATATCCTGCCCCTTTTCCCAGAAGAGATTCAGAGTGGCTTACAGCAAGTAACAGTTACAACAGTACAACAGTATTTGATTCCTTTCTCACAAAACCATGAGCAATTGACTTTTACTGCATGCTAATAAAACTTTCCAGTACCTGCCCATTTGGTCACTACATCGCCCTGTGTCCATTGTCAATGCCCATTCATCAATGTTTTGCAAACTACACATAAGATGTCATAACCAAATAACTTAAGGTCAGGATAGACTAATGCAATGCACTCTATGTGGGGTTGCCTTTGAAGACTGCTTGGAAGCTTTAAATACTCCAATGAGAGGCAGCCAGGTTAATAACTGGGGCAGCATACAGGGAGCATACAACTCACATGTTATGCCAGCTTCACTGGCTGCCAGTTTGCTACCGGGCACAATTCAAAGTGGTGGGTTTGGTCTATAAGACCCTAAACAGCTCTGACCCAATTTACATGTCTGAATGCATCTCCCCCTATGAACCGTCGCGGAGATTAAGATCCTCTGAGGAGGCCCTGCTCTCCATCCCACCATTGTCATAGGTGCAATTGGTGGGGATGAGAAAGAGGGCCCTCTCAGTGATTGACCCCCGGCTATGGAACTCCCTTCCTGGTGAGATCAGATTGGCCCCCTCCCTCCTGTCCTTTAGAAGGATGGTAAACCATCAACATGGCATAAAATATTCGAAAGTAGGAAGAAGATAATAACAAAGATATACCAACAGCTACTGATATGGAGCCCAGAAAGAGAACAAATAAAAAACTGCATGATTAAATGGGCCAGGGATTTAAAAATAACTATACTCCTGGAAGAATGGGAGTTGCTGTGGACCAAAAAACGTTATTATGTGTATGCATATGACTACGAAGAAAATATAATAAAGATGTTCCATCAATGGCACATGACCCCGGAGAAGATAGCGAAATTCAACAGAAATCTTAGTGATAGATGCTGGAAGTGTGGGAAGTGCAAAGGGACTTTCATCCACATATGGTGGAACTGCGAAATAGCCAAGGCCTTTTGGAAAGAAATCCAAGATATCTGTCAGAGAGTATTGAAAAAGAAGATCCCCTTCAAACCAGACTATTTCCTGTTACGTTTTACAGACACTCAATGGAGTACAAATGAAGACAAAATATTTGTCTACATGACCACGGTGGCACGACTGTGTTATGCAAAATTATGGAAACTGAAAACAAGACCACAAAGAGAAGACTGGATAAGAGAAAATCCTTGACACAATGAATATGGATAAATTAGCATATCTGTTACCTAAAATACAAAATAAACCAAGAAAGATGACAGATTGGACACCAGTGAAGACATGGCTGAAAGAAAATAAAGTGAAATTACTAATCTAAGAAATGGAATTAGAAGACTGCAAAGGATATATATATAAAACAAGGAATGACTCACCTCCGGGGAGAATCCAAAGAAATACCCCAATCCAAGAAGGAAGAAATACAAGCAGAAAACCCCACTTTGAAGAGAAACGGAAGAAGATACCCCTTCCCCCCCTTTCCTTCCCCTGTATATGTGTGTGTGTGTGTGTGTGTGTGTGTGTGTGTGTGTGTATATATATATATATATATATATATATATATATATTAGGGCTGGCCGGTTTCGTTTCGTTAATTCGTAATTCGTTAAAAATGCGTTTTTTTTTATAACGAAGCGATAACGAACCATTCTGGAGCAACTTAAAAACGAAACGAATTTTTAAATTCGTTTCGTAAATGCTTCGGATTTGTTATGTATTCGTTTCGTTATCGGTTTGAGGTCGTTTCGTTATTATTTCCGCATGTCTGGGGCAAGTTTTATAGTTGTTTTTTGTTTAATTAGTGAAAAAAAATATAATATCACACCAACAGTCAACAACAGAGGGAGAGGGAAGCTTCAGAAGTTCCCCCTGTCCCATTTGGAGGTTTTTTAGCATATTGCGCGGTCGCGTCCGCCATTAACGAATCGATTCGTTATTGTTTTGTATTTGTTTCGTTAATGTTTCGTAATTTTTTAACATTTACGAAATTTCGTAAATATCGAACTTTTTAAAAGAAAAATTTCGGAATTCTTTTAAATATCGAAATGCAAAACCCCCCAAAAAACGAATTGATTTTAGAAACAAATTTTTCCGTTGTTACCCAGGCCTATATATATATATATATATATGGATACAGATACACACACACACACATATATATCCCCGCCCCTTTCCCCTCCCCTCCCCCCCACACATCCCTATGATTACCTCCCCTGTTTTTATTGCTGTACAAAGAAAATTTACTAATAAAAAAATATACAAAAAAAAAGGATGGTAAAAACTTGGCTGTGGGACCAGCCAAGCGGTCATACCTTACCACGCCAATTAGATTAGATGCAGATGATCAAGATGGTTTTAAACAGTGTATTTTAATATTGAGACAAATGTTTCATTGTTTATGTATGCATATAATGAATTCTTGTCCCAGCATTGAATGTTTGCCGTATATATACTGTGCTCCTCTCTGAGTCCCCTTCGGGGTAAGAAGGGCGGAATATAAATGTTTTGAATACATAAATAACACCATAATATTTTACAGCCCTAAACCATATTCCTGTTGTTAAACCCCTTCTCATTTTCCAGTGACTAATAGGGTTCCCTGTTAAGTTTAGTTAGAGGAATCAAAGAAACCAGAAAAAGGTGTCAGGTGATGTAATTGTCCCCAATTATCCAATAGAAGTAGCTCTCTGTCTCCATAAATCTTGTTTTTACAACATTACTTACATGAGAAAATATACCTCATAGCTTGAGAGATCAGCAGAATCCAGACTGTGACTCAGCCTGGCTTCCCAATGTCCTATTAAAATCCATCCCTGATCTCTAATTTCTAACCATCTGCAATGCACTGTCTTCAGGGTTGGTAATGAGCAAATGCGGTATGTGGATAAATTGCTTAAGGAATTCATACTGACATGCTTTCTGGCTGTGATGGACTTGCCTTTGCTCAGTGACCCTTCATAATGTGTACATCTGCTTTACTCAGAATCACTGTGGGGGAAATACTCTTTACTCCAGCTGTGAACCTATAATCTTGCTATTTCTCCTTTTTAGAAAAATCAGAATGACACCACATAAAACTTTTACCCAGAAGGGATAGGAAATGTCACACATTCCTTATCACTGTCTTTTCTTGTGTTAAACACAGATGCTCATACAGATCTATTTTGAATTTCCTCCGTCTACTCCATGTCTATATGTTTGCCTGTCCACAATTCTTTGCAAAAGGTCATGATATCTGAATAGCAAGAGCAGATTTTATACATCTTAAGTAACTAATGATGAGATCAATTCATGCTTTCAACGGCAATTTGCACTATAGACCTTTCACACTACACGATTACATCTCTATGGTTCTGCTCCAAGTATTTTGATTCCATTCTATGGGATCCCCAGTATTTGCAGTTCAGAGTGATGTATTGTCGAAGGCTTTCATGGCCGGAATCACTGGGTTGTTGTAGGTTTTTTTGGGCTATATGGTCATGGTCTAGAGGCATTCTCTCCTGACGTTTCACCTGCATCCTCAGAGGTAGGGAGGTCTGTTGGAACTAGGAAAAAGGGTTTATATATCTGTGGAATGACCAGGGTGGGACAAAGGACTCTTGTCTGCTGGAGCTAGGTGTGAATGTTTCAACTCACCACCTTTATTAGCCTATAATGGCATGACAGTGCCTGGAGCAAACTTTTGTTGAGAGGTGATTAGATGTCCTTGTTTGTTTCCTCTCTAAAATTACAACAGCACAACAACAGAGAGGAAACAAACAAGGACATCTAATCACCTCTCAACAAAAGATTGCTCCAGGCACTGCCAGACAATCAAATGCTAATCAAGGTGGTCAGTTGAAACATTCACACCTAGCTCCAGCAGACAAGAGTCCTTTGTCCCACCCTGGTCATTCCACATATATATAAAGCCTTTTTCCTAGTTCCAACAGACCTCACTACCTCTGAGGATGCTTGCCATAGATGCAGGCGAAACATCAGGAGAGAATGTCTCTAGACCATGGCCATACAGCCCAAAAAACCTACAACAACCCAGTTCAGGGTGAGTTATTTAGAATTGTCAGTCAGAGAGCTTTAATGCCTCACCAATTTACAAACCCCATGGTTTTTAAAATAGAACTATAATTGTCTAGGGTGAAAGGGCTGTTCACTTAACACTCAGTTGATCTCCCTAGAGAAGTCCTTGCCTGGACTTTTTGAGCAAGGGTAGGAACTCTGCAAAAAAAGAAAGTTGAGCAGCATATCCATCCCAAGTAACACATCCTCGTAAACTATGGCTTAGACTTTTTGTAAATAATAAATCATTTAATCGAAAACAATAGGGCTCTGTATTGCCGAAGGCTTTCATGGCCGGAATCACTGGGTTGTTGTAGGTTTTTCCGGGCTATATGGCCATGTTCTAGAGGCATTTTCTCCTGACGTTTCGCCTGCATCTATGGCAAGCATCCTCAGAGGTAGTGACCCACCAAAAAAATCCAAGAAATGCTACATTCAGCAAAGTACAAGAGGGATCCTCTCACCTCTGCAGGTGTACCATGTACCATGCAGCTTTGGACAAGTCTACATAGGGACCCCCAAATGCAGCATTGCCCAAACACGCATCAAGGAACATGAAAGGCACTGCAGACTACTTCAACCAGAGAAGTCAGCCATAGCAGAGTACGTGATGAACCAACCTGGACACAGCACATTATTTGAGAACACATAAATGCTGGACCACTCTCACAACCACCATGTCAGACTACACAGAGAAGCCATTGAAATCCACAAGCATGTGGACAATTTCAACAGAAAGGAAGAAACCATGAAAATGAACAAAATCTGGCTACTAGTATTTAAAAAAACTCAAAAATTACAACAGCAAAACAACAGAGAGTAAACAAGCAGGTACATCAAATCACTCTCAACAAAAGATTCCCCCCAGGCACTTCCAAGCCATTAAATGTTAATCAAAGGTGGTCAGTTGAAAAATGCACACCTAGCTCCAGCAGACAAAAGTCATTTGCCCCACCCTGGTCATCCCTCAGATATATAAACCCAATTTCCTACTTCCAGCAGACCTCACTACCTCTGAGGATGCTTGCCATAGATGCAGGCGAAAAGTCAGGAGAAAATGCCTATAGAACATGGCCATATAGCCCGGAAAAACTTACAACAACCCAATAGGGCTCTGTTAATTGCCTTTACTTCTGTTTGCAAAGGAATCTATGTCAGAATTCTGTAGTGAGTTGATCTACATCCTGATAAATGGACAGAAGGATTATGGCCTTTGTATTTTGCCAATTCCAGGCTGAAATAAGCAAACAAACATGCAGGAAATCAACAAAATAGAAGAATCAAATCTCTTAAAATGTAATATATTTTAGTACCAGTACACATATATCTCCTGCAAACATCTAGATTTATACATAGTGCTTTGAATGCAATTTCCTGCTTCTTGGCAGGGGGTTGGACTGCATGGCCCATGAGGTCTCTTCCAACTCTATGATTCTATAGGTATAGCATATTTTAATATGGATTAATGAGGAGGAGAACAAAACAAAGCGTTACACATTACATAATGCAAACTTGGGTCTAGCTGAATCTATGTGCCTATTAGTTGTCTGTCTGTGAATGTCAGCTGGCTTGGCTTGCATTTTTGCTTACCCAACCAGACTTTGTTTTATTGATCCCTCCTCTCGCTCCCTCTATATTCATCTGCCCACCTGGCTCATTTCTTTATGCAGTTAGCCTTGTCATCACAATCTGTGCCAACACAACTACATAATGGAATGTGTCCTCTGCTATTTTGAATATGTTTTTTTGAGCTACATCTGATACAGTTGGAAGGCAGTACTCCTTCGTGAATAAAATTCACAAAATTCAATTGCATGGAGCAAATGAGGAAAACCACAATGTCATTGATCCATCAAGTCTGTTCTAGGTGGCATTAACATATGTAACAACAATTACAAAAAGGTGTTTTAGATTTCCTCGGGTGACATTGGAGTGATATAGTTACTATCTCCTTGTAGCAATTGTTAGAAGTGTAAACCTTTGAGCAGGGAAAAAGTCCAGGATAGGTGGTTCTACACAGAGGCATTAATCCAGTTTGAAGCTGGCTGGAGGGTGGAGTGTCTACAAAATATACATTCCCCATGTGTGCCTCAGCATGCATCAAGCCAGGACCAAAGTGTTAAAAAATTCACCAGAAAGTCTGGAACAAGCCAGATAATGTTCTTCATCCCACCAGGTTATATCCCATGCAGGGCTAGAAATCGCACTGATCCCAAATTGTCTTGGGTATGCAAATCAAGGCATCTTTTTTTGGGGGGAGGGGGGATGCATTTTCCTGTGACTATCCAGATGTGTATAGTGTCATTCCTGGGTTCAATTCCAATATGGAACTAGCAAATACTGTTGCCACTGTCCCAACCTCAAACCAATTTCTGGAGTGTTTGTGTAGACACTGCATAGAAAAACTAGTTTGTTTTAATCCATGTCCAAACTGAGTTATAGTTTCCATGTAGAACCACCTTATGTCTCTTCTTAAGCCATGACATTTTTACCTCACTGAGCAAATATAGCCTTTGTCTTGATGCCCACCTCAAAGGAGTTTCTCTATAGCTGTTTTCACTATTGTTCAGATGATGGGATGAGGGGAATCACAGAATACAATGCATAGTTACTAGGAATGGATAGAGCTGCATCAGATTACTCGTTACTTGTAATAATTTTGTTAAAGTTATCTTTTGGAATAACAACAACAACAACAACAACAACAACAACAACAATAATAATAATGTAACTGGGATAGGAGTTTTGGAGAGGGAAGAAATGTGCAGACAATCTTAAATCATTATTAAAGTGCGTTTAAGGACATATTGCTGGGAGTTTCCTTATTCTGGGAAGGCACACTGAAACAGCCACATTTTCAGGCTCCTCCTAAAGACTGCCAGAGTTGGGGCTTGCCTAATGTTCCTGGGGAGTGAGTTCCAGAGTCAAGGGGCCACCACCGAGAAGGTTTTCTCCCTCGTCCCCACCAATCATGCTTGCGATGGTGGTGGGAGCATGAGCAGGGCCTCTCCAGATGATCGAAGAGATTGTGTGGGTTCGTACACAGAGATGATCGAAGAGATCGTGTGGGTTTCTCACTCATGTAGGTGGGTCCCAAACCGTTTAGGGCTTTGTAGGTAAGCACCTGCACCTTGAATTGGGACTGGTAAAAGAATGGCAGCCAATTGAGCTCCTTAAACAGGAGGGTTGACCACTCCCTGTAAGAGCTCCAGTTAACAACCTGGCCGCCGCTCGCTGCCATTGCTGTATATAAAGGAGAGCACATGGCTCAGAGGCTCATTTGGAGTCGGAAAGGGAGAAGGGAAAAGGAAGAAGGGGGAAGGGGAAGGACAAAGACTAAGGGAAGGGAGGTTGGAAGAAGAGCATGTCAGGTAAGCAAGCAAGCAGAAAGGAAGAAGGACTGGGAGAAGGGCTGTTGCCAGCCGTACTTGGTTGCTTGCCTGTTTCTTTTTTTCTTTGTTTGTTTGCTGTGAGTTGCCTAAGAAGACACTAGAAATCCCATAGTTAACGCCATTAACGAAGCAATTCAGAAAGAATTTTTTTGGGAAAAAATTCAGAATTCAATTCCGAATTGAACCACCAGCGCCCCCTACATCCGAAATGAGTTTTGAACAATTTTTTAAAATCAACCAAGCCTAATAGTTACAGACAGAGGAAGCAGGCAAGTCTCAGGGCAGTTCTACACTGCCATATAATGCAGTTCAGAGTTGCATCATTTTATCTGCTTCTATACAGTACATGCAAGTTGATGCAAGTTAACCCGGGGTAAGCTGCTTCATACAGGTACACCCCAGATTTTTGAAAAACAGGAAAAGCCCAAATCCTGTGTTAATTTTCTGAATTTCCCTGTGCGTTGCGGCAGCAGGGAACAGCCATCATGGATTCCTGTGTAGGATTGATGATTGTATTACTCCAACCATTGCATTCAGGGCAAGCCCCCTACCACCACCGGCCCCCTAGCACCCAATTCCCCTCTCCTCAAATTGCTATTTACCAGGGCTCTTTGTTCTTAACTTCCTGGTTTGCTGGCATGTGACTGAGCCCAGCAGTTTGGAAACAGAGGAGGAGGGCTTACACTTTTCAATGTTCTTTGCTCTTTCCTCTGTCACATTTAGACAGACCAGGAAGTAAAGAGAACAGAAATCCAATAAATGGTGATTTACTGTCTTCTTTAAGTTGGCAGGGGGATTGGAGTAGTATTTCCGGGGCAAATTGTACTCAATATACCATATTAACACAGGGCTCTCTGTTACTGAACATCTTGAAATCAAAATATCTGCAATACTTTTATTTAATAGTTTAATGCCTTGATCTATCAAGAGAGATGGAAAATAAAAAATGATGATGATGATGATGATGATTATATGGTCATTGCTTCTCAGCGTCCATGTGTTAAGCACTGTTTTTACAATCTTGCAGGTTAGTTCATGCAAATATCGAACACCAATAGCCTCAAAACTTAGGACTGGTTCTCAGTGATAATCTAATCATGCTGAAGATTGGAATGCTATACAGAAAGACAATAATTTATGGCAGTCCTGTTATGTAGTCCATTATACACTGTAGGTCATGGTTGTGTCATGACTCATTTTGACTGTCAGCAAAAATCATCTGATATATGTATCCTGTTGCATCAATCAGTTTACTTCAACTGACTCCTTTAGACAACTCCTTATGTCAAATCAGAAATGTAACTTCATACATGTTCCATTGAACTGAATTTAAACAGATTTTACTTATACCCCCCCCTCTCTCTCACACACACACATACACATTGCTTGCACAATAAGATAAATAGAGATTGCTGGGTTTTGCTGTCTTTTGTTTCCTTAGTGTGTATTTACTGTCCAATTACAGATTCAATATAATCTTGGCTGTCTCCATTGATTTTGAAAGACAGCTCTCTTTTCTACCCAGGAGAGGAGGGGAGAAATTAAAGAGATCTATTGAAATCAAAAAATCAGTGCACATGTTCCTTTGATCTTTTTATATCTCAGTGGAAAGAGAGAAGTGGCAGAAGCAAGAGCCAAAGAAGGTGGAAAATGAAAAAAAAGTCACAGTTGCTACAGGGAGGAGAAAGGAACACTAGACAGAGAAAGTACATATATTTGTACCATACCCAGATTTGCACAAACTGAATCTTAGCAGCAGCAGCAGCAGTTTATTTAGTGCTTAGACCATAGATCTTTCACAGAATATTAGAAAAAAAAATCATCAGAGGGAAGAAAACCCCTAAAGGAAAACCTCGATGCTGAAAATATCACTTACATCATATACTCTGTTAGTTGGAAGGAAGTGCTACAGAATGTGGTGAAACCTAATTTCTATTGTCCAAGTATAAGATTGCATTGTCAACCTAGACAGTTTGGATGAATACATTGCAATGTAGTGGTTCTTGGATGTTTGTTGTTCAGGTATTTTGGACTTCTTTTCTCAGAATCGTGATTCTCTTTGGGAGTTGAAGTCCAATATACCTGGAAGACAAAATGAGAATCGCTGACCTAATGATTCCAAATTTTAATTTACTAATTATCATTTCTTTTTGGCACCTTCTCATTATTGTTTTTTTGGAAAATAGGTATAGCAAAATCATGGAAGGGAAAAGAGAGAGAAATTAATAGATTACATACAAATGGCCAAGCTGTCTAACGAACTTTGAGGTAAAAATAAAAGTTTGTAATCAAATGGTGGCTGACCTTCGCATATCTTAGAAAGAATGCAAAAGTTGACTTTAAGGATGCTGCAAGGGCAACTATTTAAGGAACTTGTATGAGTAGGTATTATAGAGTATAGGTATCATAGTGAGCAGAGATGGAAGTCCAAGATGGTGTGTTCATGCGTGTGACGGTGGAGGAACTGTATTGCCTCTTATGTTTGTTACTGTTTCTGCATGTTGTTTGCTCTGTTTGTAGATGTAGATAACTTTGTTCTCTTTTTTTACCAATAAAATTTTTAATGTTTCAAAAATATATAGTGGGAATAGAAAATTCTAGATTTGTATGCTCAAATCTGATGATTTTTTTTTTGTCGTGTCAGGAGCGACTTGAGAAACTGCAAGTCGCTTCTGGTGTGAGAGAATTGGCCGTCTGCAAGGACGTTGCCCAGGGGACACCCGGATGATTTGATGTTTTTATCATCCTTGTGGGAGGCTTCTCTCATGTCCCCGCATGAAGAGCTGGAGCTGATAGAGGGAGCTCATCCTCCTCTCCTCAGATTCGAACCTGCGACCTGTCGGTCTTCAATCCTGCTGGCACAGGGGTTTAACCCACTGCGCCACTGGGGGCTCATTTTTTTGCTAATGAAAACCCTTTGCGCTTGATAAAGTTAGGTAATGAAATAACTATTATGAGCAGTAGTATAAGTACTTCTGCTTGGCACCATCTCAGCCAGCAAACTGTGCATGGCTCCTTTATAGCTGCTGCCAGGACAGCTCAGTCTTCAACTCCCAGCTGAAGAAAGCAGCAGAAAAAAGAAAGACTACAGGAGCCTACAAGAGCCTGCTTCGCTCTTGTAGAACTTTTACACTCAACGTTTCTGCTTTGCCTACCTTTGGAGCCACAGTATAAGAACTTCTGCCAATGAGAATTGCCCCTCACAAGCTCTGTTGGAACACCCAACTAATCACAGACAGCAATAAAAATCCCATAAAAATCCCATAAAAACTGTTAAGGAAACTTCCAGAGGCTAGGAGGGTGGGTCCAGTGATAGCAAGTTGTTACCCCAAGGGAAGGGAACATGGTTTTCAGGGAGCAGCTATGCCAGTTATACAGGGGAGAGGGAGATACAGAAATGGAGGACAGGCCTATTGCCCATCAGGCAAAGTTAGCAACAGGGTGCTGATCATATCAAAACTGTCCCCCATCCCAAATAATCTGGACCGCTTTGGTAGCAATTTTCCTGGCCTAAAAACATTGCTGCTTAATTCCAGTTTGGTAAATGGCAAAACAGCTGCCATTTGGGACTTGATCTTGGATTACCATGCTGGCCTAGCGGTTATTATGGAGACCTGGCTAGAGAAGACCGGGACAGTCCATGTCTCTCAGCTCTGCCCACCAAGATTCTATGTGCAGAGGCAGGCGAGGCCTGTGGGGTAGAGATGTGGAGTTGCAGTGGTGTATCAGGAAAATATCCCCTTGACTAGGTGCACTATCCTTCAGTCTATAGAGCTGAAGTCTATTTGTTTACCTAATGGTTGGGGAGCCAGTACAGAATAGGGATTCTGTTGGTGTACTGTCTACCCCACTGCTCAACAGTAGCCCTTCCTAAGTTAGACTGGGTGGTGTTAGAGTGTTCACTAGACTTTTGCCATCCAGGTAAACCTTGATCCATTCTTGGTGTTCCAGATTTAGTTGCGGGCCCCTGATCCATTTTTGGGAGCATCTCCAATTTGGGAGGACAGAAATCTGTTTTGAATCCGGGAAGCCAAAAGATTTGTTTTCAATCTGCCCCATTGGTGACAGTAAAGAAGGGGGGCTTCCCAGTTTTAAAGCAAGGGCATAAGAAATGCCCCTTCCTGCAATCCTTTTCCTTCTGTATTTAGAAGAGACCCAGATTTAAGATAAGGGCTTAAGAAACACCCCTTCCTGCAATCTTTCCCTCCTCTCTTTAGAGAAGGCCCAGGTTTAAGGTCAGGGTTTAAGAAATGCCCCTTCCTGCAATCCTTTCCCTTCTTTATTTAGAGGAGACCCAGGTTTTAGGTAAGGGCTAAAAAATCACCCCTTCTTGAGAAAGGAACAGGTTCCACACCTTTCTAGGCAGGCATGTAGCCGGGGGGGGGGGGGGGGGGGGAGCTTGGGGGGCTTCAGCCCCCCCTGAAATTCTCATGGTGGTTCGCAAAAAGGCCTTACTGGTGCATTATTTAATCTGCTATGTTTATTCATATCATGATCTGATCACCATACTCAACATATCCCATATGCATGGGGGGTATTGGGGTAATGATACAAAAGGTTTGCTAGGGTAGACCCTCTTTCACTCAGACTCAGCCCCCCCCGAAACAAACTCAGCCCCCCCTCCCCGAATCGAAATCCTGGCTACGGGCCTGTTTCTAGGGTAATGTGCCTGCCTTTTCCTGTGCCTCACTGTTTCTTGCTCCCTATTCCTACTGTTTTAAAACATTCACAACATGGAGCTATTTCTATATTAAAATTCAGAGTTTATCTATTTTTCAAAATGCTTCACTGTGCAGTGCACCTGCACACAGTAAAAATACCAGTACAATGTTTTCTACCACATCTAAAGCAGTGGGTGTAGCTGTCATTTGGTGCAGGAGTTGTAAAATTTGAGCACAGCTTAATAGTTGACTGGTTGACCAAGCAGCTGTAGAGAAGATGCTGAGAAAGTTCCCCTGAACAATCTTGTTTCACCTGCTCTGATTGGAAAGAATTACAGCATTTATGCTCCTTAATGTAGTGAAGTGGGTGAGCCATGACTTTTTTAAAGACAGTACAGAGGGGTAAAGAAAATCAATTACTCAAGTGTGATTTCTCATGCTCTCACAGACCATAAAAATCTGAACCCACAGTGCATAATGACTTGTCCTGTCCAACGGTTTGTTTTTAATCACAAGTCACTATATTGGTCTCCAGCTCATCCCCTGTTTGGGTATCA
Organism: Anolis sagrei; assembly: GCF_037176765.1. NCBI lineage: Eukaryota > Metazoa > Chordata > Lepidosauria > Squamata > Anolidae > Anolis > Anolis sagrei. The sequence continues at coordinate 156,727,366 of NC_090023.1, forward strand.
GCCAGCATGTCAATGACTTAAATCTAGAAATAGTTTTCTAAGATCTACAGACACTTGCTGGAACACCTCAGCAAGCGAGAGTCCAAAAGTGGCAGGCTCAAACGCAGAACCTCAACCAATGGCTGATACCAAATGAGAGACTCCCCCCTGGGCACACAGAGGACTGGGCAACTTGGAAGGTGCTGAACAGACTGCGCTTAGGCACCACGAGATGCAGAGCCAACCTTCAGAAATGGGGCTACAAAGTGGAATCCTCGACATGCAAGTGTGGAGAGGAGCAAACCATTGACCACCTGCTGCAATGCAACCTGAGCCCAGCCACATGCACCATGGAGGACCTTCTTGCAGCAACACCAGAAGCACTCCAAGTGGCCAGATACTGGTCAAAGGACATTTAATCAACTACCAAACTCACAAATTTTGTATTTTGTCTGTTTGTTTGCTTTGTTCTGTTAGAAATGTAATATAATTTGGCTGGTTGTCCTGACACGGAAAAAAAAAACTATATTGGTTTTTAACTGAACTTGGAGAATTATATTGAGGTTACAGCTTCCTAAATCCATACGTCACTAGGGAAGTTATACTCCAAAAGTAAGTTTTCTAAGCTTTAGGGAAAATCCTAAGAGAACACCTGCGTTAATATCATGCAGATTAGCAAAGCATAAAAGCCAAATTCAACATTCTCCTGCAGATTTAAAACTTTTGATTAGCTGTTTTCTTAATATGAAGACACTTTTATGTTTGATTTCCCCCCCAAAAATGAAATAAAACAATATTCCCCTCAATCTGTACTAGCCACCGGTTGGCTTGGTCTAGTTATCCTGAACTAAAGCAAGGCTGTTAAATCATTTCAGCCTGTTAATGTAACATATCTATAAGACCCAGTGATTAAATGGACAGACTATAGTTGGAACGAACAACTGAATATAGTCTTTAAAACAGCAGCTATCCAGAATGAAGAAAGCCATGTGGTTCCTACCTTCCATTTAGATGTTAAAAACGTTACGAACCCCACCTCCTCCAAGATGAACGGAACCACCTAAACTGGGCTCTCCAGGCCAATGGATCCTCCACCTCAGACATCAGAAGAGCTGCAAGACCAAGAACAAGCCACAAGAGTAAAGATGAAGATCCACTCAGAGGAAAAGTGTTCTTGCCATACATCAAGGGAACCACTGACTGCATAGGGAAGCTGAAGAGGAAACACAACATACAAACCACCTACAGACCCACCAAGAAAATCCAGCAAATGCTACGTTCAGCAAAGGACAAGAGGGATCCTTTCACTTCTGCAGGAGTCTACCGTATTCCATGCAGCTTTGGACAAGTCTACATAGGGACCACCAAACACAGTGCCCAAACACGAATCAAGGGACATGAAAGGCACTGCAGACTACTTCAGCCAGAGAAGTCAGCCGTAGCAGAGCACCTGATGAACCAACCTGGACACAGCATATTATTTGAGAACACAGAAATGCTGGACCACTCTCACAACCACCATGTCAGACTACACAGAGAAGCCATTGAAATCCACAAGCATGTGGACAATTTCAACAGAAAGGAAGAAACCACGAAAATGAACAAAATCTGGCTACCAGTGTTAAAAAACTCAAAAATTACAACAGCAAAACAACAGAGAGTAAACAATCAGGCACATCAATTCACTCTCAACAAAAGATTCCCCCCAGGCACTTCCAAGCCATTAAATGCTAATCAAGGTGGTCAGTTGAAACGTTCACACCTAGCTGCAGCAGACAAGAGTCCTTTGTCTCACCCTGGTCATTCCACAGATATATAAATCCATTTTCCTACTTCCAACAGACCTCACTACCTCTGAGGATGCTTGCCATAGATGCAGGTGAAACGTCAGGAGAAAATGCCTCTAGAACATGGCCATATAGCCCGGAAAAACCTACAACAACCCAGTTACAAGAATTAGTCACAATCCAGATTCAGTGCTGTCATGACTGCATACAGAGAAAAACCAACCCAGATATTTCAAAATTAAGCACTCAAAGACACAGGCCTGAACAATCTGTTCTATCAGTTTGGGTTTCTACATTTGACTTTTCTTTTTTGAAGTCTCATATTCTTTTGATATCACATATGCTGACAAGTGTGAATTCTGGTATCCAAAATTGAAATGAAATTATCAGTTATCCTTGGTTCCAATTATAATACTTACTTTAACTTTACAGTTCCCCACCTTTCCAGCATATTGGAAGAAGGTAGAAGCCCATCCAGATGGGAAAATGCATTGTGAAGAGTGATCTGAATGTTCTGACAACAAGCAAACCAAAGGTACCCAGGAAATTGAGATCTTAACATTTCCCAACAAAAACTAACATTCAGATCCATGGTGATTAGCAAGCTTTATCTCCCTTTTTAAAAACAAAGCATAGATATCATAATCAGAGTGTGTATCACTATAATTAAGAGATCTGTATGGCATCTCAAAGCTGCTATTTCTAACTTATTACAATTGCTATTATTACACTCCTTCAAGTAAAAAACTGATTGATGGATTAACAGTGGTAAAAGTGTTCTATAATTGTAGCAAGTGTCATGCCAATAGCTCTAACAATGAGGGATAAAGGCGCCTCTGAAGTTTTTCCATTGGCACAATTAATTACTTAACAAAAAGTAATGAAAATGTAGTTAATTTTTTTAGTTATGATGTAGACCCATCCAATTTTGGAAACACTGTGGAAACCATTATCCCCAACTCCCTAATCTTGTAATTTTTTCATTGATCGTACATGTCTAATATTTATACATGGCTATCATGTCTCCTTTCAGCCTTCTCTTCTGCAGGATAAACATGGCCAGCTCTTTAAGATGCTTCTCATAGGACATGGTCTCCAATCCTTTGATCATTTTAGTTGCCCTCCTCTGGACACCTTCCAGCTTGTCAATATTTCTTTTAAACTGTGGCGCAAAGAATTGGACCCAGTATTCCAGGTGAGATCTAACCAAAGCAGAATACAAGGGCACCATTTATTTATTTATTTATTTTGAGTACTTCTACCCCGCCCTTCTCAACCCCCGAGGGGGGACTCAGGGCGGCTTAGAAAAAGGCACAATTCAATGCCTACACAAAATACACATACGTACAAAACAGCAGTTAAAACAATTATCACAGTTAAAATAGTTGGTATATAACACAATCAATAAAACTAGTCTCATGCTCAGCGTTCGTCTTTCAGAGTTCCATAATTCCATTCCATTTAGTCAATTCCTGTCCATCGTCAAGGTCCTTTCTTTATCTGCCAGATTGTCCGAATGCCTGGTCCCAAATCCAAGTTTTCAATTTTTCCTAAAGGCAAGGAGGGATGTCGCTGATCTAATTTCCCCGGGGAGTGAATTCCACAGGTGAGGGGCCACCACCGAGAAGGCCCTGCTCCTTGTCCCCGCCAGTCTCACTTGTGATAGAGGCGGAGTCGAGAGCAGGGCCTCCCCAGAAGATCTTAGACTCCGAGGTGGGACTTAGAGGGAGATCCGTTCGGACAGATACACTGGGCTGGAATCGTATAGGGTTTTGTAGGTCAAGACCAGCACTTTGAATTGTGCTCGGAATTGGATCGGCAGCCAGTGGAGCTGACACAACAGGGGGTGGTATGCTCCTTGTATGACGCTCCTGTGAGTACTCTGGCTGCCTCCCGCTGGACTAGTTGGAGTTTCCGAACAGTCTTCAAAGGCAACCCCACATAGAGTGCGTTGCAGTAATCTAATTGGGATGTAACAAGAGCGTGGACCACCGTGGCCAGATCCGTGGCCAGAATGTAATTGCTGTTTTAATGTTTTATTGTAATATGAATTATGATGTTTTATTGACTGTATGTGATATTATGGTTGGAAACCGGTCTGAGTCCCTCAAGATAGGTGAGAAGGTCGGTATACAAAACTTTTAAATAAATAAATAAATAAAATCCAACTTCCCAAGGTACGGGCGCAGCTGGCGCACAAGTTTTGATGCAGCCCAAAATCCTTTTGACTTTTTAGCAGCTACATCACACTGTTGACTCATGTTCAACTTGTTGTCCCAGAAAACTCCAAAATCCTTTTCTCATGGACTGTTGCCAAGCCAGGTGTCCCCCATTCTGTATCTTTGCGCTTCATTTTTTTCTTACTAAGTGTAGTATCTTACATTTGTCCTTGTTGAAATTCATTTTGTTAGTTCTGGCACAGCTCTCTAATCTGTTAGAAAGAAAGATCTCATCACGTTATCAGTTGTGATGAATCTTCGATATTGGTCACAATCATTTTGTCAGCAGTTTCTGACAGCTTGGGAAGTTTGTGTTCTGAATGCTACACCAAAAGGCAAAGAAAAAAAAACCCCAAATTATTGATATCACCCATCTCCCAAAAAAACCTTAGTGTCTTACTGTGTGATTAATATCAATAGTACAATCATGGGAAGACCTTTATTTTCCTATCCAACCATAATGTTTGTCTTCCTAATGAAACATTAACAAAAATGCATTGAAATTCAGTTATCCACACACAACTTGGAACTATGATTGCTATTGATCTGCAGCTTCTTGATGTACAATGACATAGCAGAACTGTGGCCATAGGCCATATGAAGTCATAAGTAATTTCTATATTCCTATTAGTTTGTTCACATGAGTCCTCCATGGCCCTCAGACAGGTTTTTTTTCCCAGTTGAAACATCACCAATAAAAAGCCACACCTGCCACCTGAAACAACACCCTCCAATTTTTCTTACATTTTGAAATAATATTTTATGTCTACCTGAAAATGACTGAGATGGCTTTGTAAACTTCCTGTTTCAGTTCCCAGGATGGCCACAAGGTCTCACAAAGGGCAAATCTACACTGATTACTTAGATGATTTGGAAGGATTTGAGATAAACCGGTTTTATGGATAATGAGATTGACAGGAACAGGTTTGAGGCCAGGATAGTTATTACATTGACCATGGATGGTGGCTTCAAACCAGTTCAAGAATATGCGGTATTTTTTCCATTTCCCCTTGATATTCTCACCAGTGCTCTGGAGGTAAAAGAAAGAAAGGAAGGAAGAAAGGAAGGATGGATGGATGGAAGGAGAGTGAATTTTAGCAATGGGGGTAATCAATTACCTGCCACAGGGCATCACTTAACCCCATGCTGACCAGCTATGTTCTTGGTGTGTTCTTGACAGCCCCCTACCTGTTTGTTCCAAATTGTATAAAGTGTGAGTGGATATATCTATAAAGTGTTTCGCATTCTGTAGAGCTGATTTTGCCATGCTCATTAAGGAGTTTAACTTGAACTTCACCCCAACTCAGTTTGATGTGCTTCAAACCCTTTAATTCATGTTTCAGCCTACTTTGGCAGTGTCCATTTTCTAGCTACCCTATCTTGGAGTCAGCGTGAAGCTGCATTAAATGGTTGGTATACAGGTGCTTCAACTTTTCAAAGTCTTGGATGGCTCCACAACTTCAAAGAGTGTTTCAGTTGTTGCTGATAAGGGTTGAAAATGTAGGAGAAATAGAAGAGGTTGAGAAGAAATTGTAAAGGTGATGTTCCTCCCCTAAAAAACAATTTCGCCAGTGGTGGAGGGAAGTAGAATAGAGGCTTTTCTTATAGATAAAAAATAGAAGACTTTTTAATTGCCAGTTGTACATTGAGAAAGAGCCCTAGGGGCAGACAATTGCATTGCTGTATTATTAATATGCAACCTCACCACACTACAGAATGAATCCACTTTAAATCAGGTTGCTGCCCCCTGCAGAATTCTGGGCTTTGCAATTTAGGGAGAAGTCTTTAATAGTCTCACTAAACTAAAAACTCCAAAACTCTGCAGGGGGCAGAAACTGGATTTAAAGTGGATTCATTCTCCAAAGTTTAGTCAGATCACAAAATCAGAGCCGATGATAGAACCTCATTGAATAAGGAGGCTTGAATTGATGATAATCATGATGATGATGATGATGATGATGATGATGATGATGAAGACAGTCCAGAAGCTTCAATTAGTCCAACGAACGGCAGCCAGATTGCTAACAGGAGTGGCTCTCAGGGAGCATACAACCCCCTTGTTGCGTCAGCTCCACTGGCTGCCGGTTTGCTACCGGGCCCAATTCAAAGTGCTGGCTTTGGCTTATAAAGCCCTAAATGGTTCTGGCCCAACTTACCTGTTCGAAAGCATCTCCCCTTATGAACTATCAAGGACCTTGAGATTGTCCGGGGAGGCACTGCTTTTGGCCCCGCCTTTGTCACAGGTATGTTTGGTGGGGACAAGAGACAGGGCTTTCTCAGTGGTGGCTCCTCGGCTATGGAACACCCTCCCTAGAGAAATTAGATCTGCTCCCTCCCTCTTAACGTTTTGGAAGCAAGTTAAAACATGGCTATTTGAGCAAGCGTTCACAAATACAGAGTAACGGATATAGATAACTGATATAGGAAATCTGACGTTTTGATGATGGAACTGGACAATGTTTGACAATGAGACTCTAATTATGTTGTTTTTATTGCTTGTTGTGCTTTATGTTGTTTTAATGTCTAATTTGTATTATGATATTATGTATACTGTTTTGTTAGAAATCGCCTTGAGTCGCTGATAGGCTGAGAAAGGCGGTATACAAATACAGTAAATAAATAAATGATGACAGCACTGACACTTTAAAAAAGATTCATCTCCACAAATACAACCCAAAAAGTGGATTGTGGCCTCACTTCACCATATTTATTCACCCCTCATGTACACAAGAAACTGTCTGCATTTCACTTCAAATGAAGTTTTGAGATAAATTTTGAGATCCCCCTACTTTTTTTGGCAAGGCATGCAATCAGTTTTCAGATAAGCAAATCCAACCTTGAAAGACCTGGCAAAATTTCATGTATTGTTGCTTTAAGTGTTTCTAAGTTTATGTGATGTTGATGTTATAGGCTGACAGCAATTGGAATGATAAACATTATGAGTACAATTAATGGACCCTGGAGTGCTGACACACTCAGTAGCTGCACAATTACCACGAGACCTGGGAAATTACTTAATAATGGGACAAAGTAATATTATTGTGATTTCCTCTGTGCTGCTGTGCAGCTTCTTATATGTGATGATATATTTATACTGAATGTAATTGCTTTATGTTGCAGCATGGATGTGTAAGTCCCATACATCTAATCAATATTGAGGGACAGTGATGTGAGAGGTATGAAAGCATCTGAATGAGGGAAGTGTCAAGAGAATTTACAGACTTTCCATTTTATGTGTTAAGATAAATTTCCACCCATTTAATAAATATGTTAGGCTAATAGATCAAGGAACCTTTTGGGGGGCTCCCTTTCAGGCAACAAATACCGCCACCAATCTTTCCTCATTGGCCAAGTAAATTAAAATGTTGAGAAAACAAAAGCAAATAAATGTCATGACTGGACAGATCTGACTGCGCAGGTTACTATATTTCTTCAGCATGGCTGCAGAGAACACCTTGGCTATCATAGTTCTTAAAATGATGAGTATCAAAACAAATAAAAAATTGTCAACTTTTGAAGAATAACTATGAACTGGCTTGGAATAAAATACAGAAAGATCTTAAGAAATGGAATTTTTTGAACCTATCTTTATTAGGCAGGATTTCGCTCATTAAAATGAACGTACTACCAAAATTATTGTTTTTATTTCAAAACATACCCATAATTAGAAACCAAACAGCTTTTAAAAATGGAACAAAGAATTGATGCAATTCGTTTGGGATGGGAGAAGGCCCAGAATTATGTACTTGAATTTAATTGATTAAAAAACGAGAGGTGGATTAGGGTTTCCAGATTTTAAAACATATCACGAAGCATGCGCTCTCTTATGGATCAGAGACTGGATGATGTTAGAAAATGAAAAATGTTTGAACCTAGAAGGTCACGATCCACATGTAGGGTGGCATGCCTACACATGGTATGATCGAGAAAAAAAAAGAAAATTGGAAACCATTTTGTGAGAGCATCTTTATTAAGAGTTTGGACGAAATATAAGAAATATTTTTATGATAAGACACCATTATGGGTCTCACTGATGGAGGCCCATCAAAGAAGATTGTTAGACTGGAGAGCGTGGCCAACATATAGAGACATTTTAGAAAGGAATACTATTGAGATTAAATCTTACCAGCAAATAAAAGAAACAAATGTGAACATGACATGGCTACATTATCTGCAAATGAAAGAATACATTGAACAAGATAATAAGATGGGTTTTGCCTGGGAAGAAGCATTATGAAATAAGATTTTGAAGTTGAAGAAAAAAGTAATCTCAGTCATCTACAACACACTTTTAACTTGGTTAACGGAATGCAAACAGGTCAAACCATGTATGATAAAATGGGCAGAGAATATAAGAAGACCTATTCAATTTAGAGAGTTAAAATATGTCTATGCGACGAACTTAAAGGAAAACTGGATAAAAATGTTCCACAGATGGTATACCACCCCTAAGAAATTGGCTCTTATAAATAAAAACTTTTCTGATAAATGTTGGAAAGATTGTCACCAGATAGGTACCTTTTATCATATGTGGTGGACATGCAAAGAAATAGTGAAATTTTGGTCGATGGTACACGAAGAAATACAAAAAATCCTGAAGAGAGTATTCAAGAAGAAACCAGAATATTACTTATTAGGTTTCACAGATTTAGAATTTCAACTAGATGAAAATGAGGACAAATTATTTACATATCTTACGACGACGGGAAACAGGATAATATCCCTACCACAGAAGAATGGTTAGGGAAAATCAGAGAAATAAGAGAGATGGATGAACTAACATTTTTTTGGAAAAAAATACCAGGAATCCGATAAAGAGGACAGATTGGACCCTCTATGATAATTATGAGAAAGAAAGAAGAATGTAAGAGGAACTTTTTTGGTGGAAGCAACGGAAACAATTTTTAAAAATTCTTTTTAAGAGATACACCACCTGATGAGGAGATGGAAGTAAACTCATTTTTATTTTTATTTTTTATCTTCTTTTTTTTCATTTTTTAAATTCTTTTCCCCCCCGTCTATTTTTTGAACTTGGGTGGGGGGGGGGGGGGTTGGGTGCATTTTTCTCTCTCTCTTCTCTCTTAATTCATTTATTATTTCCTACTGTTCTATCTTCTTTTAAATATTCACCCTCTTTCGCTGTAATTCATAATATTTCAATAAAAAACTACTTAAAAACAAATAAAAATTGAGTGATCATCAGACAAGATCATGTGGTAGGTCCACTCTTTTTGGGTCCTTTTGATCTAAATTTAGACAATAGAGGTCTGGCAACAGTAAATATGTTTCTTCAGGCATATCAATTAAAATCTGATTCTCACTTTGCATTTTCCTGATTTTGGGGTGCCAGCATGGGACAGTCTCAAGTCTGTTTTAAAATAATGGAATATAGCACTATTATTTTACAATTGATCTATATTAATATTTCTCTTTTAAAAATTAGACATTACTAACAATAGAAAAATCAAGCATTTTACTTAGATCCCCAGGCATGAAAAAGTGAGCCCATACAGCCAAACAAGTATGTGAACATACTTGGATTCATTGTGATAAATGTTGTTTATGTATACACTGCCAGGAAATGATCTGAGACTACAACTTGCTCAGTTGCATTTTTAACAGTGGTAAATGTGAACACTCACTGGGCTAAAAGGTATATCGAGACTAATAGGGTTCATTTTTCTTAAGAAAGATTGCATTTATTAAACCATTACAGGAATTTAGGTGGAGATAAGCAGTGTCAGGATTCAGATTAATGTCTTGGCTATGAATAAACAACAAAGTGGTTTTAATACACCAAAGAATGTAAGATCATTGAAGGCTGATATGACAGATACTGGGGTTTAGAATGATCTTGTAGGTAACCTCTGAGAACTGGCTGGAACATTCTGGAAAATGTTTTTACAAAAAAGAAACCTTTACAAAGTTCTGTCTATTTATACTCAGTAACCCAAGCTGCCCCATTTTAATTTGCTGTCTGTCTGAGGCAGAGCAGCAAATGTTGTTTCCCACCTTTCTCTTCGTGTTGTTGTTGAAAAAGAAAAAAATAGAATTAATAAATAAGTTTATAACTAACAGTATACTTACTTACTTCAGCAATCCCTCGTCTGAGTATGATGGCCTTCCAAGTGTAGTGTCTTGGTGGTGGATATGTAGGTGACTGTAGAGCCCTATTCTTGATCCACATGTTCTTCCAAAGTGGGCACATTGGTTTCCAGGTGGAAGGTGGTCCCGATCAGGGTTGGCTTGATGCACCTTCCTCTTGGCACATTTCTCCCTTTCACTGTCCATTTGTGCCTCTTTTAATTCTGTGGCACTGCTGGTCACAGCTGACATCCAGTTAGAGCACTCAAGGGCCAGGACTTCCCAGTTCATCTATGCCACAGTTTTTAGGTTAGCTTTAAGTCCATCTTGAAATCTCTTTTCCTGTCTACCAATATTCCATTTTCCATTCTTGAGTTGGGAGTATACTACTGCTTTGTGAGATGGTGATTGGGCATGTGGACAATGTGGCCAAGCCAGTGGAGTTGATGGCGTAGGAGCATGCTGGTGGTCTTTGCTTCTTCCAGCATGCTGGCATTTGTTCACCTGTCTTCCCAAGAGATTTGCAGGATTTTTTCAGAGACAATGCTGATGGAATAATTCTAGGAGTTGAATGTGACATCTTTAGACAGTCCACGTTCCTCAGATGTATAATAGGATTGGGAAAACAATAGCCGTATAAACAAGCACAATGTACTGGCATAATGAAATATAATATCTATATAAATAAAAATGTAATGTTCGTTTGTGGGATTAACAGAACTCAAAAACCACTAGATGAATTGACACCAAATTTGGACACAAGACACCTAACAACCCAATGTATGTTCTTCACTCAAAAAAATGATTTTGTCATTTGGGAGTTGTAGTTGCTGGGATTTATAGTTCACCTACAATCAAAGAGCATTCTAAACACCACCAACGATGGAATTGAACCAAACTTGGCACACAGTTCTCCCATGACCAACAGAAAATACTGGAATCATTTGGTGGGCAATGTCCTTTGGTTTTGGAGTTGTAGTTCACTTACATCCAGAGATCACTGTGGACTAATTCAATGATGGATCTGGACCAAACTCTACACGAATACTCAATATGCTCAAATGCAAACACTGGTGGAGTTTGAGGAAAATAGAATCTTGACATTTGGGAGTTGTAGTTGCTGGGATTTACAGTTCACCTTCAATCACAGAGCATTCTGAACCCCACCAACGATAAAATTGGGCTGAACTTCCCACACAGAACCCCCATGTGGGCCACAGCAATGCGTGGCAGGGGACGGCTAGTAATGTAATGTAATATAATATAATATAATATAATATAATATAATGCACAACCTCACTTTTTCTAATTTAGGGCTGGTCCTGGTTGTGGTATGAGCAAGGGACAAAGTGGCCACACAACTGGGCTTTACCTGGTTAGAAATTAACGACAAAATTTTGCGACTTGGGTTATTTCCCATGCTAACACTCCTTTAATTTTTTTCAGAACCAGGTGAAATTTTTTTAATTGTGTCCCAATGTTGTGCTGTTCTGTTTGTTTCTATAGGTGATAGATATCCCTAGATGCTCCTGTTGTCATCTGATTTAAATCTTTATAAATTTTGGACATTTTAATTGTTGCTAAATTGCATTCTGTTAACTGATTTGAGGGTTTCTTGGCGGGAAGATGGCATCAAAATAGAGTTGGTAAGTAAATAAATTAATGCTGCTTCAGGGAGGCAGCAGATGTTGACAGGAAAACTCTCAGCAACTGTCATCTGCCAAATATGAAAGCCAGGGCAAAAGGTTCCATTTATGAGCCATTATTTACAATCTTTTTTGTAGTTTGCACCTCATTTAGGCCAGGGGAAAGGATGTACCAACCTTCTGGCATGGATCCTTATAAGTAGCACTGACATTATATATTTGAATGTTAAATCATTCTTCAAATAAATATTGATTCTGTATTGTCGAAGGCTTTCATGGCAGGAATCACTGGGTTGTTGTAGGTTTTTTCGGGCTATGTGGCCATGGTCTAGAGGCATTCTCTCCTGACGTTTCGCCTGCATCTATGGCATCTATGGCAAGCATCCTCAGAGGTAGTGAGGTCTGTTGGAACTAGGCAAAAGGAATGACCAGGGTGAGACAAAGGACTCTTGTCTGCTGGAGCTAGGTGTGAATGTTTCAACTGACCACCTTGATTAGCATACAATGGCCTGACTGTGCCTGGGGCAAACTTTTGTTGAGAGGTAATTAGATGTTGTTGAGAGGTAACTAGACATCTAATCTCAACAAAAGTTTGCCCCAGGCACAGTCAGGCCATTGTATGCTAATCAAGGTGGTCAGTTGAAACATTCACACCTAGCTTCAGCAGACAAGAGTCCTTTGTCTCACTGTGGTCATTCCACAGATATATAAACCCCTTTGCCTATTTCCAACAGACCTCACTACCTCTGAGGATGCTTGCCATAGATGCAGGCAAAACGTCAGGAGAGAATGCCTCTAGACCATGGCCATATAGCCCGAAAAAAATCTCCAACAACCCAAATATTGATTCTTTTTGTGTTTTTCATTCCCTCTTCCACTAGGAGCAAGTGAAAAAAAAATCTCATAAGTGGACAATATCTAATTCATCTCATTACTTTTACATAGAAAATAATACATTCTTATTATTAATTTTGTTTCACTCACCCATATTTATGTTCTTTTTATACAAATTCACACATATCCTTTCTCTCTTTCTGCACACACACACACCATCTATCACTTTTACACACTCATCCTCACAAACTTTATTTGTTCAAGGGGAAACCTTGAAGAAGCCTTTTGAGTTGTATTAATGACATTGATATTTATTACTAGGATTGGGACATGCTGAATGTGTCTCCTTCCCCCAACTTTCCTGGCAACCCCAAGTGCTCCAGCCCTCCAAAGACCTCAGACCCTAAGTGAATTCCAGATAGTCATCACAGTTGCCTACTTCTGCCTTACTATCACAAAGATCAGATAGATTTGTAGCTTGCCCGACTGGTGCAGAGCTTTGGGCTTGAGTGCCACCAGTACGCTCATGACACTCAGCTCATTCTAAGGATGGAGGGCCGGCCGGACACTGTACCCGAAAATTTCCATCAGTGCCTTGAGGCTGTTACTGGATGGTTGTGTGCCAGCAGGTTGAAGGTGAACCCAGCGAAGACGGAGATCCTTTGGCTGGGCCGTCCGGGTGGGAGGGAGATGCAGCTGCCTACCCTGGATGGCGAGACACTACGTCCGTCACCTTCTGTAAAAAGTCTTGGAGTCTTATTGGACCCTCTGCTCACAATGGAGGCCCAGGTCTCTGCTGTGAGCAGATCTGCATTTTTCCATCTACGTCAGGCTAGGCGACTGGCTCCCTTCCTATCTAGGAACGACCTGGCTACGGTGATCCAGGCGACGGTCATGTCGAAGCTTGACTACTGTAACGCCCTCTACATTGGCCTTCCTTTGTCAGTGATCTGGAAACTGAAGCTGGTGCAAAATGTGGCAGCTCGTCTTCTCGCCGGGGTGTTGTATCACCCCAATTCTACAATAGCTGCACTGGCTACCGATTGAGTACCGGATTACTTTCAAGGTGCTGGTACTAACCTTTAAAGCCTTATATGGTCTGGGGCCAGCGTACCTGAGGGCCCACTTATCCCCCTACCAACCCCAGATATTACTTCAGTCTGAAGGCCAAAATTTGCTTGAAGTCCCCAACATCCGGACTTATCATCTGTCCTCTACTAGGCAGAGAGCCTTCTCGATTGTAGCCCCTTATTTATGGAATGCCTTGCCAGTTGAAACCTGAACTATCCGAGACCTACTTGCTTTTCAGAAAGCCTGTAAATCCTTTCTCTTCCAACAAGCTTTCGATGGGTGAATAACTTGGGACTATGTCTGTTCTTGTTTTATTGTATTTCAAAGTTAATTGTATTGTTTTAATCTACTGCTGTAAACCGTTCTGAGCCAAATTGGAAGTAGCGGTATACAAGTCAAATAAATAAAATAAAATAAATAAAATAAGCATCTAATTAAGATGGTTCAAATTTTCTGACCAAATGTGTGTGACACACTCTGAAAATATAGTAAAAAGGATATGAATATATTTCATTTAAAATACAGAAGAGTTACCTTACAGAAAATGTCCAGATTCCTGTAGTGAGCATGGCCACTGACCTTTCTACTTAGAGTATACTGTATGGTTTAGTGTCAAAAATCTGGCTCTCCCAAGATCTGAATCTATGTTACTGTTGTAGTAATTGCAGCAGTGGTGGTGGCAACAATAGCTTCTAGCCTGTCAAGTTTGATTGATAGAAAAAGAAAAGTTCTAATCCCCTCCACAATCACACTATCTGCATCTACCACCATCACCATTTCCAGAGGGCAATGAAGTGGAAGGGCCTATGTTCCTTTTGCGGACGTCTACCCAGCAGTGACTGGACAACTTGAAAGGACAACACTAGGCTTGATATGGTGCTGGACAAGTTACCTTACAATGTCTGTTTTTGCTCTACTTTATAAACTTACCAAATAAGTTGAGCCACGTTAAGAAACAGTAGGTAGCAAAGAAAACATGCAGTGCCAACAGCATTGCAATTGGAGTTTCTATCATCAGCAGGTTTATTTTGTTCTCAATTCTATCTGCATGGACCTGACCAGGTTTCTATTTCCTAGTTACACAATAGTGTAGGAGAGAGGAACCTATAGCTCCTAAATGTAATCTAGTCTGAGAAGATGTCCCATTCTTCCTGAGGAATTTGATGGGACAACCTCTGAGTCCTGATACCACCACACTTAAAGGTCACTCTTTGGTAATCTCAATAAGAATATCAGTTATGTACAATTACTAATAAAGGAGGGGAATGGAGTAAAACCAACTGCTTTCAAGTTGGTTTATAAGGGCTGGCTTAGGGTTAGAGGGCTTTATGCCTCAGCATGTCAGGAAGTGAGAGTATAAGCATAACTGTGTCCTATCAACACACTAGAAGAAAAACCCTTTGAGATGCTTTGAATGGAAGGATGCTTGGCAATGGTAGCTGTTAACTCCCTGACACTGGTGTGGTGAGTTAATGCCAGATTTTGGCTAGCTTTATATCAAGAATGGTCAACAGTAGAAGGCTAGGGGTATCACAGACCCTCTAGGATAGTGGTTCTCAACCTGTGGGTCCCTAGATGTTTTGGCCTTCAATTCCCAGAAATCCTAACAGATGGAAAACTGGCTGGGATTTCTGGGAATTGTAGGCCAAAACACCTGGGGACCCACAGGTTGAGAACCACTGCTCTAACGGACCTTGGAGGGTTGCACCCACACACAGGCACTGTGCTTACTCCAAAAAAGAGTAGTCTCTCTCTTTCTCTCTCTTTTGTCCAGCTGCCTCCCAAGCATCCTTCAAGGGACATGGAAGCATTGTTGTCATGTTTTGGGGCCATTTTAAACAAAAGTCAGAGAGCAGAAGTCACTTGCCATTAATGTCCTGTTTTTTAAAAAAGTTATATTCTGGGCATACATTTGCCATGGAGGGACATTCCTCACAAACCATAAAGAACAATTTAGCAAAAAAGCAAATTATTTTAAAATGACCTATTCACTTATTTAGCCCCTGAAGGCTTGAGGGGGCCTTCACACAAGGTCAAAATTCCCTCTTCCCTTTGGTGGTTTTTGACCAATAAATATGTCTGGGTTGTTGTAGGTTTTTCGAGCTGCATGGACATGAACAGGCCCGTAGCCAGGATTTTGCTTCGGGGGGAGCTGGGTTTGATTTGGGGGGGGGGGGGAGGGGGCTGAGTCTGAGTGAAAGAGGGTTTACCCTAGCAAACCTTTTGTATCGTTACCTTAATACCCCCATGCATATAGGATGTATTGAGCATAGTGATCAGATCATGATATGAATAAACATAACAGTTTAAATAATGTACCAGTAAGGCCTTCTCGTGGACCACCATGATAATTTTTTTTTGGGGGGGGGGGGGGCTGAAGCCCCTCAAGCCCCCCCCCCCCTTGGCTACATGCCCGGCCATGTTCTAGAAGCCTTCTCTCCTGACGTTTTACCTGCATCTATGGCAGACATCCTACAACAACCCAGTGATTCTGGCCATGAAAGCCTTCGACAATAAATATGCCTGGTTTTTGTATATAGGCCACATGTAGGCTGATGGCTTGGCTACAATTTGAATGGTTTTTAAAAATTCTCCAAAGTGCTGAACTTATTCAGAAATACAATTCCCAGCCTTGGAGATTTCCTTTAAATATGGGTTGAAATGTGCAATAAGTTCACTGCCCACTAAATGAGAGCCGTGAGCAGTCAGTGATAATGTATTGTCGAAGGCAACAACAGAGAGGAAGCAGGCAGGAACATCTAATACCTCTCAACAAAAGTTTGCTCCAGGCACAGTCAACCCATTGTATGCTAATCAAGGTGGTCAGTTGAAACATTAACACCTAGCTCCAGCAGACAAGAGTCCGTTGTCTCACTCTGGTCATTCCACAGATATATAAACCTTTTTTTCCTAGTTCCAACACACCTCACTACCTCTGAGGATGCTTGCCATAGATGCAGGCGAAATGTCAGGAGAGAATGCCTCTAGACCATGGCCATACAGCCCGAAAAAACCTACAACAACCCAGTCAGTGATACTTTCCTTTAATACTTTCTTTCAACTCTACAGAGTAAAAGTCCCATTGACATGCATATACACAGACACACAGAGAGAGGTTGAGATTGATATGTGTGTGTTGCTACTGAGTGACTGTTTAATCTTAACTATATTCTACAAAGTGTTCCTCATTCAGACAAATCTCCACTGTGGGTAGCATTAGTATTTGACATATATCAGAGTACATTGAGAATTTGATAAAAGCATCCAATAAACCTTTGTCTGTAACATAAAACAAGACTGATTTGACTCTATTTCTCACCATCATTACCCTTTGTAATGAATATTAGTGAAAGGGCTATCCCAGGAATTATTACATGGAATTGAGATTTAGTCATTCTTTTTGTTGTGCTCATCTCTATAACCTTTGCAGGCCATCAAAGGGGTATTAGCACCAGGAGGAAAATGTTGAATATTGATATTTTGCTTCCCCACATGTGACAAACCTTTTATTTGCTGTGACTGAAGCGTCAATAAAGCAAACTCTGAAAGATTACTGTACAAATCATTGTCTGCAAGGCATTTGCTATGGCAGTGTTTGTATGTTTGTTTGCATCAGGTTTGAGAAGGATGCATTTATTACTGGATTAGACGATACCAAAGCTCAAGTTCAGATCTTTGCAGTCAGTGATTAAGTACTAGTTCTGCTCTGGAAATCTGATAGGTTAACTTATGTAACTTTCTACTGCTCTGCCTTAGTAGCCTACCTGTGAATAAAAACAACTAAACAAACATATCTTTTTCAGAGGTGATGACCTAGATATTGATTGGAGCACACATTGGAAACTGTGTCTTGCAAGCTAGTGAAAGTCTAACAGACCCATTAAAAACCCACTGTGCATTGGAGAATAGGAATTTTGGTTAAAACTACTGCTCGCAATCTGCTGTGATTTCACCCCAGTCACTTCTGCTTTTATACCTAGTTTTTTTTAGTTGTAGTCTAGTAGGGGTGAACTGTCTTTGTTACTCTAATCGGAAATCAGGTGAAGAAATATTTCCTTGCACCCCCATGGTGATTTTTAGGGGGGGGGGGGGAAACCATGAGCAGTATATTTGAATTTTTTTGCAGGCATTTGCATTTGGGGGAGGGGAGAAGAATGCGCATAATCAGTCAGGCCTCCAATTGGCTGTGAAAGAAAATGAGAAACACACAGAGAGAAAAACCTTAACTTCCATCATGCCTTAGAAGGGAGCACAAAGCGCCTTCAATGTTGACATAGCGCAAAGTGTTGCTGGGAAAGCAAGTTTCCATTTGCATCAAGTGGGCACTGGGGGAAAGGCCTTCAGGAAGAGATGGAGGAAGCTGCCAGGGAAGAAAGTAGAAGAAGAGCAGCAGCTTTCCTGATTAGTGAAGCTGCTCTGCTCACATGCTGCCACGTCCATCTCAGGAAGAGTGCCTCTAGCTCAGCCCCATTGGTCCCTATTAGCCCCATTAGCCAAGAATATTTGGCTGTAGTAATCTGCTAAGGTTTCAGCTGCCCCACACCTGGATCATTCTCATGGATTTGGCACCTGAGTCCTCCAAACCATCGGAAGCCCATTTTCAAAAACAGAACTGTGCACAGCCTTCATATCCACTGGGCGAAAATCCACTATCTATAATTATAAGTACAAAATCTCTGTGACGGCGCGAGTGGCGCCACCTATGTGAAAAACTGTTAGTTGCAAGATTTAAACTGTTGTATCATGCTTAACCCTCCCCTTTTTCCCTGCTTATGTATAGTTGTATGGATTGGTTACTTATAACTGTCAATCAGTACTGTTTGGCTCTATCTCTTCCTGCAGGAGGGGAGTGCTTCCTTTCTTTTCATTCTGCCATCAGAGTTTCTACCAGATGGACATGAGTAAGAGACTTGACTCTAAAAGACCCTGATTTAAATTACCTCTCAGTGCCAGTTCTGAGATTTTTTACCCTTGGGACTTGTGCTTCATGTTCAGACCAACCTGAACGACGTTAGAAGTCTCAAGCGCCTTCAAACTGGTTCTTTTGGCACCTAAGGAAGATCCTGAGTCTTCAAACATAGGTCATCTGAACTGGGGTTGTGGTTTGCTCCGGCATTCACAGCCATTGAGGAAAGAGGAAATTTGGAAAGGCTTCTCAGCTTCAAACACCTTGGACCCAGGACTAACCAAGACTGTAATGAATATTTTCCTTCACCCCTCTGAAGTTTCCAGCTCATTGCTTTAAAGAAATAACTCTTTGTGATCAATAAAACTTATTTTGAGTTATTCACAGCATTTTGGGTTTTTGGGAGTTCCAGTTTCCTATAGGAGGGCAAGAAGCAATCCCCCGGGGAAAGATGCCACGTCCATCCCTCCTTCATTAAGAATAATAGCCCCCAGGCGCGACGGCACAATCTCAGAACATTAGTAATGCTATCTGGAGGATAGTTACACACACACACTTCTTTTATTCCATTTCAGCCATATTGTTTTGCTGCATCTTCTTGCCTGATTACTACTCTCTAGGGTTTAGTATACCTTACACATCTACATTACAGATATTACAAAAGGATTATATGTTCTACTATAGTTTCCTGATGCAATCTTATAAATGAAAAACAAGAGTGGAACCGATCTTTTTCTAGTTCAAAAAGGCTAGGTTAAGGAATGATGTAGTTGCTCTTTCCCTATCATTAGCAACAAACTATGCCTTGAAGAAATAAATAGAAATGTTCCACTAGTTATTGTATATATAATTAATTTGAAACACATTCCAAGGCCCAGGCTGTTAAAATATAGAGAGAACCCTAAGAAATAAAGCACATTAACGCAATTAAAATTGTAATAAAGCTATTATTATGTGTAGGCTAGTAGATCAGGAACATAGGAAAAGAAAACGTGTAGAGCTCCAGGCAATGAGATCTGATTTGTCCATTTCATACCACATTAATGGTATCACTTAAATTAAATGATGCAGTGAGCAGTCTTGCAGAACTGTGCCATTGTTGGACTGTGTGCTAGATCAGTCATACCACCATAAAGTCTCTCTAAGAAGACTAGCAGAAGTGAAAACATGCATTTAAGTAGGAGTTTTCCCTGTTTTGTCAATTGTTGTTTCTCTGCATAGTTTCTGCTCTCTTTATCATTTAATTATGTAATTATTTCATTCTTAAAGGAAATAATGGAGTATCTGAGTAGTATTCTGAGCAATAACACAAAATTCACAGTTCGGGGAATATTCTGCACAGAATTCACAAGCATTTTTCTTTCTTTCTACAGGAAACAGTATTTTGTGCAGAATAACTCCTGTATCAAATATGTGTAACACTGCTTAGAACTTTATTATTTGCTTGTATAAGGCAAATTTTAATTGGCATGTTTTTAACAACTGTTTATTTAAAGTCTTTAATGAATTTGTTGAATATTTTTATGACTGAGATGGCACCTAAAAGTGCTTGTTGTGAGGCCGCCCTGAGTCCCACCTCGGGGGTGAGAAGGGCAGGTTACAAATGCAGGAAATATATAATAAATAAATCAATCAAAGGAGCTGAAGACCTGTGTTTAGTATCCTGTTCTCCTACACATTTCAAGCACTCAAGAAAATTTGGAATAGGTCTAAAGGAACTAATACATTTCATGCCACAGACCCAGCATGACAATTACAGTTTGATGTAAAGAGGTAGAATTACACTGAATCAGAACAAGTGGAGAGAATGTTTATAAATGAAGGACTTTCATTACTCTCAAATTATTGATGTGATATACTTTTAAAAATACCAATTTCCCAAATCCAATAGCTACATACTCACAGTCAGGCCCGTAGCCAGGATTTCGTTTCGGGGGGGGGGGGGGGGCTGAATCTTTTTCAGGGGGGTTTCGAGGGGGGGCTGAGTTTCGGGGGGGGGCTGAGTCTGAGTGAAAGAGGGTCTAACCTAGCAAACCTTTTGTATTATTACCCCAATACCCCCATGCATATGGGATATATTGAGTATGGTGATCAGATCATGATATGAATAAACACAACAGTGTAAATAATGCACCAGTAAGGCCTTTTCGCGAACCACCATGAGAATTTTGGGGGGGGGGGCTGAAGCCCCTCAAGCCCCCCCCCCCCCCGGCTACATGCCTGCCCACAGTCCTGCCTTTTCCAAAGTCAGACAAAAAATAAGGGCAAAAGGTCCTCAAGCATATCTCTAGCAATTGTTTTCAAACACATCAGAAAATAATTAACTATTTGTAGCCTTAGCCTTCTAGCCAACAAGCATAGCTCACTCTGCATAACAATATCGTATGTTTTGAAGTATATTCTTAGCTGTAAGAGATAACCCTCAAACCTAGCTAAGCTTTTCTTAAAAGCAAGAAAAATATTCTATTTAAAAGAATGTATTACACCTCTATCATATTGCCTTCTTATATAAGCAGGTTGAGATCCAGGAACAAGGATAAGTCCTGCAGGGAAATCCAGATGTTCTCTTATATGGCATTGATGATTCGCAAGGTGACATTCCCCCCCTTGAGCCAGTGCTGAAGGAACTCTCTGTTAGTACTTGGGCAGGGAACTGTGCAGCCAAAAGGGCCTTTTAAGGTGAAATAATACAGTGTTAAAAAATATTTTTTGGCAAGAACAAGAAAGACATGACTATCTTTTAGTCCTCAGGTCCTGGTTAATTTCTTTCCACTTGCAGTAGATTGAAAGGAAAAAACAAACCAAAAACAATGCCCCTGTAGCATCAATTTGGAAAGAAATCTTCAAGTTCACAGCCTTACAGAAATGGAAACAGAAACAGAAAACCAGCCACCTTATTTTGATTCATGGCAAGGACCTGTGCATTTTTATTCAACAGCTGAGGGAGCTGCACAGCCACCAAATGAATACCAGGAGGACTATCTAATCACAAACAATAGAAGTCTCAAAAGTGACTACTACCCTATACAGGCAGTTCCAAGTTAAGAGCAAGATAGGTTCTGTAGGTTTGTTCTTAAGTTGAATTTGTATGTAAGTCAGAACAGGTACATTTTAAAGTGTAACTCCAACCAAATTTATCTAATGTTTAGCTTTGGACAGAATATGGAAGGGTTAATACTCCTGTGGTGTTTCATTTTCTCTCTGCACCTCTGTTCACTTCACTTCACTTCACTTCACTTCACTTCACTTTATTTCTTAATTAGTCGCTCTCCACCAAGGTGCTCCGAGCGACTTACAATCTGAAAAAGCATGTACACAATATAAAAACATTCAACATAAAAACATTCAACAGTGACTATTTGGCAAATTAGATCTGATTACTTAAATGCACAACCAAACAGCCAAGTCTTGAGTGCCTTTACAAAAGGTCGCAACTCCGACATTGCTCTAATGTATGGAGGCAAAGAGTTCCACAGAATTGGAGCATAGGTCGAAAAAGCTCTACGCCTTGTAGCTTCCAGGTGTACCTCCCTTGTATAGGAGATTTTCCTGGGTGGATCGAAGTGACCACTGATGGGGAAAAGGAATGAGGCGGTCCCTAAGATATAAAGGTCCTTGGCCATTTTGAGCTCTAAAAGTCAGGATCAGTATCTTGTAAGAGATCCGATGTTCTATTGGTAGCCAATGCAGTTACTGCAGAATTGGTGTAATATGGGATCTTATAGATGATCCCGCTAGCAGCCTGGCCACTGCATTTTGGACCATCCGAATCTTCTGGGTTGTTGACTTCGGAAGGCCAGCATATAAGGCATTGCAATAGTCCAACCTCGTGGTGACTATTGCGTGGATTACTGTTGCCAATGCTTCTACCGAAAGGTAGGATGCCAATTTCCTTGCCTAGTTCAGAAGATTTCACTTTCCATCCCTATGATCATTGGATTTTGGCTTGTTGTGGGAGCAAGGGTTGGTGCTAAAGCAGGGGTCCTCAAACTTTTTAAATAGAGAGCCAGGTCACAGTCTCTCAAACTGTTGGTGGGCCAGATTATAATTTGAAAAAAACATGAATGAATTCCTATGCACACTGCACATATTTTATTTGTAGTGCAAAAACATTTTAAAACAATACAATAATGAAATTAAGAACAATTTTAACCAATATAAATTTATTAGTATTTCAATGGAAAGCGTGGGCCTGTTTTTGGCTGATGAGATATGATTGTTGTTGTTATTGTGTGCTTTGAAGTCATTTCAGACTTGGGTTGACCCAGAGCGAATGCCAGGTAAATGACCTTGGAGGGCCGCATCCGGCCCCCGGGCCTTAGTTTGAGGACCCCTGTGCTAAAGCTTCAGTGGATATATCTTTTCCCCATGATAATTCTTTCAGGAGTGAATATCTCTTTCTAGGGGTAGATTTCTCTCACTGAGCTGCTGCAAGAAGATCGTGCAGATAGACTACAAACAGAGGCACAACACCGTTGCTTAGATGATTCATTGGAACTTTTGCCACAAATACCATCTGCCTGCCTGTGACAAAGAACTGGTGGGATCACAAGCCAGAAAAAGTTACAGAGAATAAACACGCCAAACTCCTCTGGGACTTCCGGATTCAGACAGAGTTTTGGAGCATAATATTCCTGACCTCACAATTGTGTTAAAAAACAAAGTATGGATCGTTGATGTTGCAATACCAGGTGACAGCAGGATTGCAGAGAAACAACTGGAAAAGATGACATGATAGGATTTAAAAATTGAACTGCAAAGACTCTGGCACAAATCAGTAAAGGTGGTCCCAGTGGTGATCGGCACATTGGGTGCAGTGCCTAATGACCTTGGCTTGCACTTAAACACAATCGGCACTGACAAAATTAGCATCTGCCAGCTGCAGAAGGCCACCTTACTGGGATCTGCACGCATTATTCGCCGATACATCACACAGTCCTAGACACTTGGGAAGTGTCTGACGTGTGATCCAATTCAACAGCCAGCAGACTGTCTGCTGTGGACTCATCTTGTTGTGTTTCAAATAAATAATAATAATAATAATTATTATTATTATTATTATTAATTTATTTTTATCCCTCCCTATCTCCCCAAGGGGTCTCAGGGTGGTAGGAAAACCAAGACTTTCTTAGTAGAGAGATAGCGAGCTTAATTTGTGTTTGTACACTGCCAGAGAAATTCTGCCTCATAGACTGGAGATGAGAGCATAGATTTCTTGCTTGGTGCTAGACAAAGCTTGCCTCATTCATAGGAGGTAAGAGTAGACCTTACTTACTCAACACTAGAGAAAGACTCACAGTGTTTGGAGATAAGAGCAGAGTTTCTTTGCTCAGCTTTCACGAAAGACTGCCTTAGTGAAAGAGAAAGGCTTCCTTTAGCTCTGAGCAATGGGCAGAGCTTGTAGGAGAAGGTGGTTTATGCAAATATGAAAAGGAGGCACTTGAAAGCTCACTTTTTCCCTAAGCACAGTGTTACCTTCATCATGTCTGCTCCAGATTTCCTGTGGTGACTCTCCCCGCTGTGCCAACAACACAGTTCAGAAGGAAAAAGCAGGCAGAACGACTTGCTGATATGATCATAGAAGGTTAGATATTCAAAACAGAAAGCGGGGAAAGAGAAAATGTCTTATTTTCCAATGAGAAATAAATATTTCTATTCCCAGAACAGGGAGCACTGATTACACAAGTATTAAGAAGACATTTTTATAAGATAAGGCAACAGTGGCTGCTCAAACATTTCATTATTTCACTGTAGGTTGGAAATGCCAAATGCAGACCTGAGGCATCGAAAGAGATACAAACCCTGAATCTAATGTCAGTTACCTGGTTAAAATTCAGCTGCTCTGTGAAGCAGCAACATCATCTGCCAGCTGCAAAGTGTTTCTGTAGGTGTGTGTATGGAGGCAGGGAGGTGGGTAATTCATTTTCTGCACAAGTACAATTATGTATATTTCTGTTTCACTATCAGAATACCATACAAGACATGAAACCCACATACCATCTAAAGTATTAACATACTTTAACTACAGATCACTTTTAATGTTTCAGGTTTAATATTTCTGTAGGCTTTAATTTGATTAGTGCAGTCTTGGGGAGGCAAATAATTTCTGGAGTTCAGAGATTCTCGGGAAAATTACCTTGGGAAAATTGTACCTTCTCAGACTTGTGGCAAGATCAAGCACCTCATGCTCATATCTGTGAGGCTTCTGGAACATTTTGCATATTTTAAAGATGTAAATGGGTAAAAAAATCAAACTTTGGAGGGGGTGGGGCTTTCATGAACATGTTTTGCACTTTAGGGCAATGTATATTTTATACATTATGACTTTCTATTCCAAACAATCTTATCATTTTACTCAAGAAAGAATGGGATGGGAATGCAAAGAAAATTGAGTGAAATTCATCAAGATTGCCAATATCCGCTGGATAATGGAGAAAGGCAGGTATAAAAAGGGCTGAAACACAATGGATAGAGAGTTGGGGGGGGGGGGGGGATGAAGGGGTCTACATTGTTAATTGCAGCAATAAAATGTTTACATTTATGTCTATGCTTGATCATTTATAGTTTTAATGGTTATTTTCTATAGTTATATTTTACTGATTTGGATATGTGATATTTTTGTATATATGTGAGGCATTAGATTTGCCATTTATTATGTTGTAGACTGCTTTGAGTTGAAACATCCACACCTAGCTGCAGCAGACATAAATCCTTTGTCCCACCCTGGTCATTCCACAGATATATAAACCCATTTTCCTACTTCCAACAGACCTCACTACCTCTGAGGATGCTTGCCATAGATGCAGGGGTGAGAAAAGTGGTATAGAAATGCAGTTAATAATAATAAATAATAATAAATTATTGACTATTCTAAAGCCTTTGACTGTGTGGTCATAACAAATTGTGGCAAGTTCTTGGTGGTATGGGGATACCAAATCACGTTGTCTCTCTCCTAAGGAATCTGTATAAGGACCAAGTAGCAACAGTCAGAACTGACCATGGAACAACAGACTAGTTCAAGATTGGGAAAGGCGTACGGCAGGGTTGTATACTCTCACCCAACCTGTTCATCTTGTATGCAGAACACATCATGCAATGAGCGGGGCTTGATGAATGCAAGACTGGGGTAGAAAATTGCTGGAAGAAACATTAACAACCTTAGATGTGCAGATAATACCACCTTGATGGCCAAAAGCGAGGAGGAGCTGAGGAGCCTTCTAATCAAGGTGAAAGAAGAAAGCGCAAAAGTTGGGTTGCAGTTGATAACTGGCAAATTGATAACTGGCAAATAGAGGGAGGAAACGTGGAGGCCATGACAGACATTGTATTTCTAGGTGCAAATATTACTGCAGATCCAGACTGCAGCCAGGAAATCAGAAGACGCCTACTTCTTGGGAGGAGAGCAATGACCAATCTCAACAAAATAGTGAAGAGTAGAGACATCACACTGGCAACCAAGATCCACATAGTTAAAGAAATTGTATTCCCCATAGTCACCTACGGATGTGAGAGCTGGATCATAAGGAAGGCTGAGTGAAGGAAGATAGATGCTTTTGAACTGTGGTGCTGGAGGAAAGTTCTGAGTGTGCCTAGGACCGCCAGAAGATCCAACCAGTCCATACTTCAGGAAATAAAACTTGACTGCTCACTGGAGGGAAGGATAATAGAGGCCAGGATTAAGTACTTTGGCCACATCATGAGAAGAAAGGAAAGCTTAGAGAAGACGATTATGCTGGGGAAAATGGAAGGAAAAAGGAAGAGGGGCCAACCAAGGGCAAGATGGATGGATCGCATTCTTGAAGTGACTGTATTGATCTTGAAGGAGCTGGGGGTGGTGATGGCCAACAGGGAGCTCTGGCGTGGGCTGGTCCATGAGGTCACAAAGAATCGGAAACAACTGAATGAATGAACAATAACAACAACATCAAGATTGAAAGGAGGAACTTCTTAAAAACTCTCTGGTGTATTCAAAGCATGACAGACCATGCTAATCAACACAAGAATTTAAGGGTGATAAGGAAATATGATGTATATATTCAGTTTTATCATATTTATTTATTGTATTATTGCCCTGGTCAGGTGTGACCAGCAGTGCTGTAGAATTTGAGGAGGCACGAATGGAGGGTGAAAGGGAGAAGTGTGCCAAGAGGAAGGCGTGTCAAACCAACCTTGACCGAGCCCGCCTTCCACCTGGAAACCAATGCCCTCACTGCGGAAGAAGATGCAGAGCAAGAATAGGGCTCCACAACCACATACGGACCCACAAGAATATTGGAAGACAATCATCCTGGGAAAACGAGGGATCACCTAAGTAAGTAAGTAAGAATATATATATATATATATATATATATATATATATATATATATCGTAAGACCACAACTCTAGAACACTGTAAAACATGAGGAACAATACACACACACACACACACACACACACACACACTAGCTGTCCCCTGCCACGCGTTGCTGTGGCCCAGTCTGTTGATCTGGAAAATAAAGTAATGAGAAACTGTTGGTTTCTTATATATGTAATTTCTTTCTGCTTGTGGGTAAACATTTCTTGCTGTTTCTTTGTCAGTGTTGATGTGGAGAGTGTCTGGTTTGCCCACCTTGGAACATACAACATATCATTGTCCTTCTTTAAGGGTCCCTTTCAACTCTATGATACTATATCTGTGTATGTGTGTGAATCATATCTATCTATCTGTATCTATGGCTGGATAGGTCTTTGTCAGGAGGACTTTGATTACGTCTTCTTGCCTTGATTAAGAGAGTTGAATTGGATGGCCTTAAGTATTTTCTGTTGGTCATGGGGGCTCTGTGTGCGAAGTTTGCCCTGATTCTGTCGTTTGTGGGGTTCAGAATGCTCTTTGATTGCAGGTGAACTGTGAATCCCAGTTACTACAACTCCCAAATGTCAAGGTCTATTTTCCCCAAACTCGACCTGTGTTCATATTTGGGCGTATTGAGTGCTTGTGCCAAGTTTGGTCCAGATCCATCCCTGTTTGAGTCCATAGTGATCTCTGGATGTAGGTGAACTACAACTCCAAAACTCAAGGTCAATGCCCACCAAACCCTTCCAGTATTTTCTGTTGGTCAAGGGAATTCTGTGTGCCAAGTTTGGTTCAATTCCATCATTGATGGAGTTCAGAATGCTCTTTGATTGTAGGTGAACTATAAATCCCAGCAACTACAACTCCCAAATGACAAAATCATAATTTTTTGAGTGATGGTCACTCCTTGTGTTGTGAGATGTTTTGTTGCCAAATTTGGTGTGATTTCGTTCATTGGTTCTTTTGTTTTTAAGGAACTCATTATGCACAGAGCATATATATATATATATATATATATATAAGATGTGTGTGTGTGTGTGTGTGTCATTTGTTCCTCGTGTTTTACACTGATCTAGAGTTGTGGTCTTACTTTTTCATTTCCTTAATATTCTCCAAGAAATGCAATAAATAAAAGCTTGATAACTATGAGTTGAAGTTCTGAATTCATTCTATGAAGTCTGAGACTCAGACTGGAAAAGAAAAATTTAAGTAAGAGATGGGGGGGGGGGGGGAAGCACTTAGAACTAGGTAGCTTGGACATTTCAATAAAATGCCCACACATTCTTTTGTGTACAGCACTTATCATAAGGCTCTTGACATTGGAACACAATATGTATGGCAAATATTGAATCTGGAATCAATGATTAAATAAGTAAATTTAATTTTGATGATTTTTAATTTTTTCCCTTTCAGGTAATCAATGTAGAAGTGATTATAAAACAAAATCAGAGTACTTTCATTTTTGTGGAAAGACAAATCAAACAGAGAAACTTCATCTCTCAGCTGAGCAATGCTGATGAATACACAGACCATTTCCCAGGTATTAATGGCCAGCTAAGACAGCTGATGGCTGAAGCCTTTTTTGCTTTGGGCCATTAACCCCAGGTGGTCATTAATTCAGCTAATATTTCCATGTGCCTTGATCATTATAGCACCTCTAGGATGATGGAGTAGCAAAATCTCAATCAAAACTATTAAGATTTGCATTAGAATGTTCCCGTCTCCTATTTTGACAACCATGATAAGAACAAGGAAAGACATATTCACAATGTAATGCATTTCTCTCTCTCTCTCTCTCTCTCTCTCTCTCTCTCTCTCTCTAGCTCACACACACACTAGCCAGGATCAGCACTTTCAGTGTGTATTCTACCTCTTGAAACTTCAAGGAAAGAAAGTCTCTTGAAATTCCATCCTCATGCCATTTCACACATTCCTGTTCCTCATCTCACATAAGTGCCATAACCTGTAGCAACCCGAGGGTGTAAATGGAATGTCCCAGATCTGCTGTACTGAACATATGTGGAGACACCAGGTTATATATTAAATATATATAATATACTAGCTGTACCAGCCACGCATTGCTGTGGCCAAACTTTTCTCCCTCTTTCTTTCCTTACTTCCCTCTTTCCTTCCTTTTCTCTATTTTTTCCCTTCCTAATTCTCTTCTTTCTTCCATCTCTACCTGTTTCTTTCCCCCCTTCTTTGTCCTTTAGTTGCATCCTTCCTTCTCTCCTTCCTTCCTTCCTTCCTTCTCTCCTTCCTTCCTTCCTTCCTTCTTTCCTTCCTTCCTTCCTTCCTTCCATCCCTGTCTTTTGTTCATTTTCTCCTTCTTTCCTCTCCTTTTCCTTTCACTTTATTTCCTTCTCTCCTTCCTTGCTTCTCTTTCTTTCTTTCTTTCCTTTCTTCTTTCCCTCCCTCCTTGTCTCCTTCCTCCCCCCTTTCCCTCCTTCATTCCTTCCCTCTTTCCCTCGTTACTTCTTGACTGTCCCTTCCATTTAATTTGTATTATATAGTAATATATATTACTATATACTAACTAACATATTAATAGTAATCTATATAACAATATATACAATATTGTATTTATATCTTACATAGAAAGAAGGAAAGGAAGAAGGAAGGAAGAAGGGAAAGAAGGGAAGGAAAAGAAGGGAGGAGGGAGAGGAAGGAAAGAAGGAAGGAAAGGAAGGACGGGGTGAAGAAAGGAGGGAAGAAAATGAAGGGGAAGGAAATGAAGAAAGGGAAAGAAGGAGGAAAGAAAGGGAGGGAGGGAGGAAGGAAGAAAAGAAAAGGAAGGAGGGATGGGAAGGAGGGAAAGAAGGAAAGGAAGAAGAAAGAAGGAGGGAAGGACAGGGAGGAAGGAGGAGGGGAGGAAAGGAAGGGGAAGGAAAGAAAGGGAGGGAGGAAAGAAGGGAAGGGAGTCCTTTTGGGTGGAGTGTGGCAGAGGCAGCTACCTCCTGTGTGTGTGTGTGTGTGTGTGTGTTAAACGTGTGCTTGTGTTGCCGGAGAGAGACAAGCAGGTCAGACAGAAAGGAAAGAGTTAAAAAAGAAAGAAGCGTCTACAGAAAGTCCCTCCCCCACCCGCAGGCTTCTTACAACAGGGAAAGGTGGAGGAGGAGGATCCCGCTCTCCTGGCATAGCAGGGAAAGAGAAGGGGCTCCATGTGGCAAGCCTCCCCCTCCACTCCCATGGGGCCCACTCTCGCTTGTGTGTGTGTGTGGGGGGGGGGCATGCACACACACCTGGCTCCTCAAGCCATCTGTTTCCTTGCTAGGAGGAGGGGGCATGGCCATGGGTCTCTTTGTAGACATGCAGTTTCTCCTTTGTGGACATGTAGTTCAGAAGTCCTTTCTGCTTTTTTGTTTTCATGGTTTTTATGAGTGGAGAACATACATTGGGTTGTTAGGAGTATCGTGTCCAAATTTGGTGCCAATTGCCCCAGTGGTTTTTGAGTTCTGTGAGTACCACAAACGAACATTACATTTTTATTTATATAGATAAATGAATATGTGTGAACATGCTGTAAAATCAGTAACAATGACCATGGTATCATCCTCACTTCAATCCCATTAAGTTAGCAAGGATTGCAGGCTAAACACCACATGGGGCTGGACTGGCTTAAGCTGGGGCAAGGCCCCTTTAATGTGGCTTGACCCCAAGTTAACCTAACTTGGGGGAAAAACCTGAATCCTGCACCAGGATTCAGGTTCTCCTTGAGTTCAAGGCTGTCAAGAGAGTTGAGTCAGTTACTAACCAGAACTGGTGGGCACTATCTTGGCTTTCATCCTAGGTACCCTGAGCTCACACAACCCAAGGTGCTGGATGGCAATCCCCTACCATTCCTTTCTCCTGTGTCACAACTATCACCAACTATGGTATACCAACCTACTTTCTTGTATATGGTCTGGTGGAGAGGGCAGGAGGAATAGGGAGCTTTCCTCACTCCCCCTTCCAACCTCTGTAGTGATATAACACTGACTGGTGTCATCGAGAAAACCCAGATAGGTGGTTATTTTGTCTGGGAATAGCTCTGACATGGGAGAGGGGGAGGTTCTGTAGGGTGGCTGATCAACAATGATAAATTATATACAGTGTTACTGTACAGTGAGGGCTCCATGATGTTTCTGAGGCATCTCAGGGAGTCCCAATCAGTCATAGGAGCCTCCGGTGGCGCAGTGGGTTAAACCCCTGTGCCGGCAGGACTGAAGACCGACAGGTCGCAGGTTCGAATCCGGGGAGAGGCGGATGAGTTCCTCTATCAGCTCCAGCTCCTCATGCGGGGACATGAGAGAAGCCTCCCACAAGGTTGATAAAACATCAAAAAATCATCCAGGTGTCCCCTGGGCAACATCCTTGCAGATGGCCAATTCTCTCACACCAGAAGCGACTTGCAGTTTCTCAGGTCGCTCCTGACACGGCAAAAAAATAATAATAATAGGGGGTGTTGCAATATCTGGGATGACAGATCAGCCCCACATTTAAGGTCAGTGTAGAATCACCCACAATGTGCTGCATCACTTCATAAATGTCTGACCCAAGATAATTAGCTGCTTGAGACAAAGAGTATGCGGACGGTCTTTTCTGCTAGAATTACAAAAGTAGTCATTACTAGTTGTAAAATTGTTATTCTACAGCAGTGGTTCTAACTTTTGGTCGTCTGGGGAGTTTTGGACTTCAATTCCCAGAAACCCCAGACAGCTTGCCAGCTGATGAGAATTGTGAGAGCTGAACTCCAGAACACCTGGAGGACCAAAGGTTGGGAACCACTGTTCTACAGTATTGTTCAGGAAGCATCCCTGTTGTATCTGAAAGCTGCTGGATTGGGAATGTTTCAGCCAAAACATTATTTATGTGGACATGGCAACCACCACCCCTTTTATGCGATACTCGGCACAGGGAAGGGGCTGGGTTATTCCCATGTTCCTGCCACCTCTCCTCACCAGACACAGAGCTTTCTAAGGACTTGGACAAAACAAAACTGGGAAGTTTTTGCACATTTTTTCACATGTATTTTCTGTGGAAATAACTCCTTCTCTGGCAAACTTGCATATTTATTTATTTGTTTATTTATGTACATAAGCTAACTATTCTTTGATAAATGTGCAGCTTTCACATACTTTTTTGCAAAGATGGAAAAGACACTAAAATTATTAATTTTTACTAGCAAGAATGAAATGCACAATGATTTACACACCTACTCCATGGTTTCTGGATTAGGAATGAAAAAGTCTGTCAGTTTTGCTTTTCCCCTATATCTGTGTGTTTTAAATTCAAGTTCTTTACACAACAACCAAGCAAGTTACAAATATTGGGGATACATGCTTCCCGTCTTCCTGAACTTCAGTAGCTACAGCTGTTCTCTACATGGAGTGGACCACACTGTATTTGTCTTTCTAATTATTGTCTAAATTAAAGTGTCTCCCGTGGAGGAAAAATAAGAATTGGCAAATCTAATTCAGCAATACACACCTGGCATAATATACAGGGGTTCAAACTCAATTTTTAAATAGCTCAACACACAATGTCTGGACTTGTTTGAATGAATGTATCTGTTACAATTCCTTCAGAATACAGTGATACCTTGAGTTTAACTTGTCCTGTGACTGAGCTCTTAATGCAAAGCACTCTTATTGCAAAGTGAATTTTCCCATTGAAATGCTATTAATCAGTTCTGGCCCCCTGCCTCCCTCCCAGGTTTTTTAATAATTATTTTTATTTTATTTAAGTAAACATACATTTGCAAGTGTTTGTTGCATACAGAGCAATACTTTCTATCTATTAATGTTCTATAATCATTTATCTGATAATATATTTCTATTAAGGGGTCACAGACTACTATCTAAATAATACATAAAAAGATATCATAGATTCTTACTTTACATCTACTTCTTCCTTGTCTACAGTCTTATAGGATCCTCTATATCAGTGATTCTCAACCTGGGGGTTGGGACCCCTGGGGGGGGGGTCACCGGGGGGGGGGGTTCAGAGGGGTCGCCAAAGACAATCCAAAAACATAGTACTTTTCTGTTGGTCACAGGGGTTCCATGTGAGAAGTTTGGCCCAATTCTATCATTGGTGGGCAACAGAACGATCTTTTATTGTAGGTGAACTATAAATCCCAGCAACTAAAACTCTCAAATGCCAAGGTCTATTTTCCCCAAATGCCACCAGTGTTCATTCACATTGGGCAAGTTGAATATTCATGGCAAGTTTGATCCAGATCCATCATTGTGTGAGTCCATAGTGTTCTCTGGATGTAGGTGAACTACAACTCCAAAAGTCAAGGTCAATGCCCACCAAACCCTTCCAGTATTTTCTGTTGGTCAAGGGAGTTCTGTGTGGCAACAGTGGTTCAATTCCATTTTTGGAGTTCATAATGCTCTTTGATTGTAGATAAACTACAACTCCCAAATGGCAACACCAATCCCCTACCAACCCCACCAGTATTCAAATTGGGACATATCATGTATTTGTGCCAAATTTGGTCCAGTGAATGAAAATACATCCTGCATATCAGATATTTATATTATGATTCATAACAGTTGCAAAATTGTAGTTGTGAAGTAGCAACAAAAATAATATTATGGTTGGGGGTCACCACAACATGAGGAACTGTATTAAGGGGTCGCAGCATTAGAATGGTTGAGAACCACTGCTCTATATACATTTTTAATTTAACTTTATGTTTAGGTGTTGAATCATTGGTTGCCATTCATTAATGAAGTTGTCTAATATTTCTCTTCTTAATAATACAGTTATTTTGTCCATTATCAACATATCTATAATATATTTTTCCCATTCTTCTAAAGGAGGTATATCTGGGGTTTTCCAATATCTAGCATACACTCTTCTAGCTGCCACTGTTGTGTAAAACAATTTTTTTTCCAAATTTTCTTTCTAATTCTTCCTCGGGCATATTCAAAAGGTACATTTGAGGTGTCATTTTGAAATTTGTGTTTAACATTTCTTCAAGATATACATGGATCTGTTTCCAGTAATTTTTTACTTTGCTGCAAGTCCACCATGTGTGGTAGAATGTACCTTTTGTGGTAGAATGTAACCCCCCCCCCCCCCCCAGTTTTGATACATGCTTTTAAATAAGAAAATGTACTTTATAAATAACAAATGTATAAATGCACATTCACATTGAATTGTAAAAAAAGAAAGATAAACTTTAAAATCATAGAAGCACAAAGTTGTGGCAAGGAAAAACATTTGAGGCAACAATTGTGTGTTGGCCAGTGTAACAGAAAAGCAAAACCTGCACATTCATATGGAATAATAATAATAATAATAATAAGAAGAAGAAGAAGAAGATCAACTTTTAAATGGTAGAAGCACAAAGTTGTGGCAAGCCACAAAATGAAGAGGCAAAGCATAATTTCTTTATATTGCACTCTTTCTAGCCTACCTCCTTCTCTTTCTCTCTCATCCTTGCTCTCTGCACCAGGAATAAAAACCACACAAAATCAACTAACGTCAGGAGAAATGCCTCTAGAACATCGCCCTATAGCCCGAAAAAACCCACAAGAACCTAACTAACCCAACGTTTCTCAAAGCAGACCAGAGCAAAGCAGACATCGATCCCCCAAAGAGCATGAGGCATGGAGGTAAAAAGGCATGGAGGCTGCTCCCTTGAAGCCCTAGAGCTCAGTACTCTCATGGTAGTGTTCCTTCTAGTGCTAGCTCTTAACTCAAAATGCTGTATGTCAAAGTGAATGTCAGGCTGAACAATGGCTCTTAATTCAAAACACTCTTAAGTTGGGATGTCTTAAGGTTCCACTATACCAGGTTTGTTTGTTTAAAAACAAACAAGCAAACAAAAACAACTTGGGATTCCTTACTATACTCAATATAAAGACATTTCTTGGTGAATTCTTTTAAAAAACAATCTGAAATAAAATCGTTGCACACTTTACTATAATGAAATCTACTGGGTGATCATGGTCAAGTCACACTCTCTGTTTCAGAGGAAGCACAAGACAAACCCTCTCTGAACAAACCTTTCCAAGAAAACCCTGTGATATGTTCACCTGAGGGTTATCAAAGATAGGAAACAACGTGAGGCATACAATAACAAAAAACAATATAAATCGAAACTCACGGCTTCATAAGGATTTTTTTTTTCATGTCAGGAGTGACTTGAGAAACTGGAAGTCATTTCTGGTGTGAGACAATTGGCTGTCTGCAAGGACGATGCCCAGGGGATGGCTGGATAAATTACCATCCTGTGGGAGGTTTATCTCATATCCCTGCACGAGAAGCTGGAGCTGACAGACAGGAGCTCACCACACTCCCCAGATTGAACTGCTGACTTTTCAGTCAGCAGTTCTGCCAGCACAAGGGTTTAACCCATTGTGCCACCAGGGGCTTTTTCATAAGGATTGGGAATATAGAACAGTCACAAATGTGAAAATGTGGCGGATGCATTTGTAATGGATACTGGCTGTCATTTATAATTGTGTCTTAATTGTTTAATTGATTTTAGTGGATCTAGATTAACTTTGTTAGCAGCTGGGTTCCAGGCCAGGAAGAAGGTAGAATATAAATTGAATTAGTAAATGAAAATGTTAAAAGGTTCCTTCTCACACTAACATCCCATCAAGTAGAACATAAAACACTGCAAGGATTTTCATGTTTTTCAGTTTAAAAAAATCTTATACAGAAGCAACCGGATTTCGCAAACAGCAGCAAAAACAACCTGTACTGACATAATGTACAAGAACATGAATTTTGTGTAGGAAAAGTACTGTTACACACAAAACAACTGTTTTGTGTACAAACAAGGTTTTTTACACTTTTAATTTAACAAATCTATATAAATAAAAATGTAATGTTCGTTTGTGCTACCATCAGAACTCAAAAACCACTGGGGGAATTGACACCAAATTTGGACACGATACACCTATCAACCCAATTTATGTTCTCCACTCAAAAAATAAACAATAACTGGAAAGAACTTACCCCCACAAGGCTAAATACCTATATAGAGCCTGTGTTAAAAGAACACTCTCCCTCGCCCTTGCTCCTGCACGAGGGAAAAAAACCCAACTGCACAGAGAGAGAGAGAGAGAGAGAGAGAGAGAGAGGCGGTACAAGAGAGGGAAAGGTGGCCGGTCTATCCCTCTGGCTACCCCCTGCCTCTCTCTTCCCAAAGGATTGAGAGAGAGAGAGAGAGGAAGAGGGAGGGAGGGAGAGAGTGAGAGAGTGTTCCTTTTCTTCTTGCCTCGCTGCCTCCGCTGGGCTGCTGGGAACTCACAGGGATTCTCTCTCTGTGTGTGTGTGCCCACAAACCTCACCTATACTGAGTTATGGGAAGGCATTCTGGGAAATCAAGTCCAGTATTCAAAGAAGGGACAAAAAGGCACACTCTGTGAGTCAGCAAAGGCTGTCCAGGAAGGCAGAATCAAAACACTCCCACAAGATGGCCGTCCATTTTTACTTTATAGCAACCCTGCGCTATAATATATGTACAATAATAATAATATCTATATATTAGGCTTGGGCAGTTTCGTTCATTAATTTCGTAATTCGTTATTAATTTGTATTTAAATTAGCTTACGATCCAATATTGAGCCAGGAATAGTGTGAGGAGTAATTAAGATTTGAAACAATTTTTCCAATTTATTTCGTAATTATTTCGAAATTATTTCGAAATTATTTCGTAATTATTTCGTAATTATTTCGTAATTATTTCGTAATTATTTTCGCATGTCTGGTGCAAGTTTTATAGTTGTTGTTTGTTTTATCACACCAACAGTCAACAACAGAGGGAGAGCGAAGCTTCAGAAGTTCCCCCTGTCCCATTTGGAGGGTTTTTTTTAGCATATTGCGCAATCGCATCCGCCATTAACAAATCGATTCGTAATTTTACGAAATTTCGTATATTTCGAACTTTTTTAAAGGAAAATTTCGGAATTCTTTAAAAAAACGAAACGCAAGGGCCCCCTAAAAACGAAACGAGTTTAGAACCAAATTTTTCCGTGGTTACCCAAGCCTACTATATATCCATCATAATAATATCTATCAATCCCTAATAATATATATGTCTATGATATCTATATGTCTTTAACAATAATAACTACATTTCTATCATAACATCTATATGTCTGTAATAATGTCTATATGCCTATAATAATATCCACGGGTCTATAATAATATCCATATGTCTATAATTATAATATCTGTCTGTCAAAAATATCTGTACATTTATAACAATAATACCTATATGCCTATAATATCTATGTCTGTAATAATAATATCTATATAAAGTATAATAATATCTATACATCTATAATAATAATAGCTATATAATATCTATAAAAATAACAATAAAATAATAACATCTATATGCCTATAATAATATCTATAGCTCTGTAATAATATCCATACACCTGTTGCCTGTTTTTGCTCAAAAGATATTGAGCCCTGTGCTCCTTCTATTTTTACTCAGTTTTATACTAATTTATACAATGCTTTTGATATGAAATTCATAAATAAATAACATCTATAATACTAATACCTATATAGCTTTAATAACAACATTTGTATCTATAATAATAATAATATCTAAATGCCTATAATAATATCTATTAGGCTTGGGCGGTTTCGTTCGTTAATTTCGTAATTCGTTATTAATTCGTATTTAAATTAGCTTACGATCCAATATTGAGCCATGCAGGACTACTGTGATGAGTAATTAAAAATCGAAACAATTTTTCCAATTTATTTCGTATTGTTTCGTAATTGTTTCGTAATTGGTTCAAAATTGTTTCGAAATTGTTTCGTAATTGTTTCGTAATTATTTCCGTATGTCTGGTGCAAGTTTTATAGTTGTTGTTTGTTTTATCACACCAACAGTCAACAACACAGGGAGAAGGAAGCTTCAGAAGTTCCCCCTGTCCCATTTGGAGGGTTTTTTAGCATATTGCGCAATTGCGTCCGCCATTTACGAATCGATTTGTAATTTTACGAAATTTTGTATATTTCGAACTTTTTTAAAGGAAAATTTCGGAATTCTTTAAAAAAACGAAACGCAAGGGCCCCCTAAAAACGAAACGAGTTTAGAACCAAATTTTTCCGTGGTTACCCAAGCCTAATATCTATATGTCTATAATGACAACAATACCTATATAAAATCTTTGAACTGGGTTATATGACAGTGTGGAGTCAGGTAACCCAGGGCCCTTCCACACATCCATAGAACCCTTTGACCTCGAGGAGACTGAAATGGGCCTGTATTAGGTTGACACTTTGCCACTTCCGTTGTGTATTGATAGCTTAGAAACCAGCTCTACCTCTTTTCTTTCTTTTCCATTTCTCCACAATGGGCCACAGCAACGTGTGGCAGGGTACAGCTAGTATGTCATAAAGTACAAAAGAAAAGAGTGGGGAAAATACATAAAAACTTTCATAACCCAACCAAGCAAGGAAAACCTTTTGAATTTATTCCTTCTTGCTTTGGGAAATAAAAGAAGCAAAGTTTTCCACCTTTGGTATTACAATACATAACCCAAGAGGATTATGGGTTTCTCAAGTGATGGTCTCAGAACTGACTAAACTTCTTCCATGAGTCACCTCTTGTATCTCACCTGGGTTCCTCGCTGTAGCTGAATTAGGATCTCTCTCATGTGACTCCTTTAAACATGAAATCAGCTTATCTGCATGAATAAAAAAAACCATATCAGAATAAATTATGTCCAAATTAATGTAAACTCAATATTTCTTGACACTTGGATGATTAAAGTTGATTATCATTGCCAAATGTTGACAATGTAATATACCCTTCAATTATGCCTCTGAATATTAAATCTTATGTTGCAAATTCTATGGTTGTCATTGAGTTCCTCATTGCTTAAAAAGCAATTTCTATTTAAATATAATTTAAGCACATTAAACTTACATACAACAAAATGGAGATGATTTATCCTCTGTATCACAGTTTATCATGATATTACATAGTCTAGTCATGTAGAACCTAAGTTGCTAAGTGTTCTTTGCACCAAGAGTGCTGTATTTAGAGGGGAGGAAAAAAATTCAGCTACATTCAGAGCTTGACTGAAACCCAACCACTATATCTCAGCATAATATCCTTGTAAAAAGGCCAAATTATTGATGAGTTCAGTCATACACATCAGTCTGACATGAAGAAGCTTAACTTTTATTCCTATAAAGCCAATGAAAAAGTTTCTTTCTTGATGCTTTGCTTTCTTGATGCTTTGTTGTCCTAGTAATAAGACTAGATATATGTGAAAAAAGGTACCGGGATTGTGGTGCAGCTGGCTGAGTGTCAGCTGTATTAAGATCACTCTGACTAAAAGGTCATGAGTTCGAAGCCAGCCCAGGTTGGAGTGGGTTTCCAACCAATTGTGTAGCCTGTTGTTGACCTTTGCAACCCGAAAGACAGTTGCATCTGTCAAGTAGGAAAATTAGGTACCACCTTAAAGTGTGGGGAGGCTAAATTAACTAATTTATGAGGCTATAAAGAAGACCCCAGCAAAGCATTCCAGCGGGGAAGCATGCGGTGAATGCGGAGGTACTTCATCAGCGTCGCAGATGGACGATGAAAGCGACAGCTCCCCTGGCGGCCAGAAAAAAGTTAAATAGCCTCTGTGTATGTTTGTATGTCAAAAATTGGAATGTTTGCCATATATGTGTACACTGTAATCAGCCCTGAATCCCCTGCGGGGTGAGAAGGGCGGAATATAAAAGCTGTAAATAAATAAATAAATAAATAAATAAATAAATAAATAAATAAATAGGTCAAAATACTTTCTTGAGTATTAAGGATCATTATAGCCAGGCAATAATATTTGCAGTTTGGAAATGATTTGGCATGCAAAATTCATGTTTGGATTGTTTGGGGAAACACGCACATGCACACACATTTGTCAAAACATAATTTTTGCACATAAAACAGTATTGTCTGGGAACAAAACAAAATTCCTGCACAGAAAACAAATTTCATAAATGCTGTTTAACGTACCAAAAACCTGCTCTCGGTGGAGGAAATATCATTTCCTATGCATAGGCAAAGCCCCAGACTACAAATTTTCCATAACTTGGCAAAAAAAAAAATGCATGAAAGAGAAAAATTATAAAACAATTAACTGCAGGAACTAACATTATTATTATTTTTTTTAAAAAAATCTTTTGAATAGTTCAAAAAATTGTGATTTATTAATTATTTGCCCCTTAGCCAATTTAATGCAGTAGCCTCTGCATCTTTTAAAGGTGCTATATCTTTTTGAGTCAATTTTGGGAAAGAAAAAGCAGAATGATGATAATAATAATAATAATAATAATAATAATAATAATAATTTATTTGTCGTGTCAGTGCAATGTCAATTATATTACATTTCTAACAGAACAAAGCAAACAAACAGACAAAATACAAAATTTGTGAGTTTGGTAGTTGATTAAATGTCCTTTGACCAGTATCTGGCCACTTGGAGTGCTTTGGGTATTGCTGCAAGAAGGTCCTCCATTGTGCATGTGGCAGGGCTCAGGTTGCATTGCAGCAGGTGGTCAGTGGTTTGCTCCTCTCCACACTCGCATGTCGTGGATTCCACTTTGTAGCCCCATTTATTGAGGTTGGCTCTGCATCTCGTGGTGCCAGAGCGCAGTCTGTTCAGTGCCTTCCAAGTCACCCAGTCTTCTGTGTGTCCAGGGGGGAGTCTCTCCTTTGGTATCAGCCATGGATTGAGGTTCTGGGTTTGAGCCTGCCACTTTTGGACTCTCACTTGCTGAGGTGTTCCAGCGAGTGCCTCTGTAGATCTTAAAAACCTATTTCTAGATTTAAGTCATTGATGTGCTGGCTGATACCCAAACGGGATGAGCTGGAGATGTCTCTGCCTTGGTCCTTTCACTATTGGCTGCTACTTCCCGGCGGATGTCAGGTGGTGCAATACTGGCTAAGCAGTGTAATTTCTCCAGTGGTGTAGGGTGCAGACACCCCGTGATAATGCGGCAGATAATAATAATAATAATAATAATAATAATAATAATAATAATACGACTGAAAATATAGGTATAACATGCAAAGCTATACTTTATTTTCCATATTTCTCATTCAATAACTTGGCAGAATCCATATAAAAATTTCTTCTTGAATCTTAGTCCTATCAATTCATCAACTTAACCTTTGGTTGATTAATCTACTGATTAAACAAATTAAGGTGTGCAGTCCTAATGTAAATGAATCATTAGCTCAGGCTAATGATGAAAAATTGTCTTGACTCTTAGATCTCATTAGCTTTTAGTAAGTATCATCAAAAGCATCCATTTGGACAGGTCATAGAATGGCCTCATTTTTCAGGTGGATCTGCTTTGTTCATACATTCACTTGAAACTATTTCTCAAAGAACAAGCTAGCTACTGCATAATTCAGGTAGTGTGCCCAGAACTTCATACGTAGTGTAAATTTTCATGGGAGATCAATTTTTTTTCTTTTTGTCTCTGGGGACGTCTATGCTGGTGACTTAGGTGAGATTGGAGCCAAATCATCTCCACAGTGCCAAACACCACACTGTGCTAATCTAACATAACATGGGACACGGCCATTTCAATGTGAATTTTCCCTTTAATTAACCAAAGTCAGAGAATAACCCGAATTAAGGAGAGGAATTATGGTCCACATTGTCATACTTAGGCAATCCCTCATTGGACGAGTAAGATGGTCTTCCATGATGGGTTTCTTTGTGGATTCGTAGGTGGCTGTGGAGCCGTATTCTTGACCCGCATCTTCTCCCACAGTGAGGGCATTGGTTTCCAGGTGGAAGGCGGTCCCGGTCGGGGTTGGCTTAATGTGCCTTTCTCCTGGCACGTTTCTCTCTTTCACCTCCACTCGTACCTCCTCGAATTCTGCAGCACTGCTGGACACAGCTGACCTCCAGCTGGAGCGGTCAAGGGCCAGGGCTCCCCAGTTCTCAGTGTCTATGCCAGAGATTTTAAGGTTGGCTTTGAGGCCATCTTTAAATCTCTTTTCCTGTCCACCAACGTTCTGTTTTCCATTCTTAAGTTCAGAGTAGAGCAACTGCTTTGGGAGACAGTGGTCAGGCATCCGGACAATGTGGCCGGCCCAGCGGAGTTGATGGCAGAGGACCATCACTTCAATGCTGGTAGTCTTTGCTTCTTCCAGCACACTGACGTTTGTCTGCTTGTCTTCCCAAGAGATTTGCAAGATTTTCCGGAGGCAGCGCTGATGGAATCGTTCCAGGAGTTGCATGTGATATCTGTAGACAGTCCACGTTTCGCAGGCATCCACATTGTCATATAACCCAGTTCAAAGCAGCTGTGTAGAAGGGGCCTCAGAGGTAAAACAATTTTGTAAAAAAGAAAGAAAGTGTGGGACAAATGTAAGACCCCATTTTTTAAAGACCTCTACGTGGGAAAAAGTGTAATTAATAAAGTATGGTTATTAATGAATTTTCTAAATATATCTCACATCATTAGTAGGACTATGCCTGGAATTGTGTACATAGATTCATTTTTTAAAAGGAAGCTTTAAAGTCTAAGGTAACTTTTTGTCTAATGCAATTAGTGTAATTAAATTAAACACATCAATTATGGCTCTGACACCAAGGATGTTAAAATTCAGGGACAAAAAATAAATAAAAATATATATAATCTATTCACTACATAAGCAGTAGTTAATTAGGAAAGATGTGTGGTGACAGCACTTTTTGTCATGTGTGTCTTCAAATTTTCTCCTGACCTAAAGTGACCCTGTGAATGTCATAGGATTTTTTCAAGCAAAGAATACTCAAAAGTGGTTTTGCCATTTTTCCCCTCTGAAATATAGCATACAGAACCTGATATCTATTGATGACCTTTCACCCAGCTGCTACTCAGGACTGATCTTGTTTAGCTTCCAAGATGAAGCAGAATCTGATGCCTTAAAAGTATAGGAGCATACATTGTCACTCTTTGCTAATTCATTCTTAAAGGAAACAATAAATATTTGCAGGGCTATGCTCAAGTTAACAATTCCATTGAAAACATATAAACCAATTTGTCATTTGGATTATTTGGCTTTTAATTCTGAATGTGGCTTTTAACTTTGGACTTGCTTTTCAATCTTGGTTTAATGTGATTTGTGTAATTATGTTTTATTCACTTTATGATTATTTATTTTTTATGATTGATTGTTTATATTTCCCATTTGTTTTGTTTATTATTTCATGTTGTTATCTGCCCTGATACAATAAAGTTTTGATTTATTATTACTGGCAAAACCTAATCAGGTTGGAATCCATATGTTTCCAAATCTGAGCATTGCCCAGTCCCAGCCAATCAATGCCTGACCCTCAATTCAATTGCTAAATTACCCTGGTATGGTGGGGAAGACCCTGCCACCAGATGCCTGCTCCAGGAGGCACCGACCCCTTTCACCTCTCCCAGGTAGGGCCCCACACCAGTCTTTTTGGGCAAGTCTGCCAGGATAGTTGAGTCTATCCACAAACAACACCTGTGGCTTAGCATAGAAAACCTTGCCACCAA
Source organism: Anolis sagrei (assembly GCF_037176765.1). NCBI lineage: Eukaryota > Metazoa > Chordata > Lepidosauria > Squamata > Anolidae > Anolis > Anolis sagrei. The sequence continues at coordinate 156,770,725 of NC_090023.1, forward strand.
AGTAGGAAAGAAACCAATAGCCAGACAACCAGAGACTGAGAACAACAACCTCCATGAACCCTTTACATCTACTGAATTGGACATGGCTCTCAATAAATGTAAGAATGGCAAAGCAGCTGGCCTGGATGATCTACGGATGGTCCAAAAGCAAGGTGCTGGCTGCTGGAGCTGATGAACAACTGCACTGCATCCTGTCAGATCCCCAAAATCTGGAGGAAAGCAATCTTGGCCATCTTGAAGCCAGGCAAAGACTGTAATGATCCAAAAAGCGACAGACCCATCTCCCTGTTGTGCCACCTCTCAGAACATGGACACTGACTTACTGGCACTGGGATTATAGATTTAAGATTTAATTCAAGAACTCTCTGTGAATGACCTCTGGACTTGGATATTGACCATCTGTGTTTGAATGTGAAAAAGACACATCACAGCACTTGGCCATTGTGACAATAAAATGTACATAGTATTGTGCTGCCCCTATGCAAAATGAAGAGTGGGTGGGTGAGATGCTTCCTCTTTACTGACTGAGTCACTACTTGCCCCACCCAGGAATTTATGCTTTCCATGAGGACCATACTGAACACTGTTCCACATCCAGGCACCCAATTGTGGGAGCCAATCCATCAATCAATGCCTACAACTCTTCTGACATAGCTGTGCGGATTACTAGGAAGGGGAAGCTCCAGGGGTTACATGGCCAGTGCTATAATGACCGTTGCCCCAGAGCAGCCCACAGCTTCACACCACTGGTAATTACCAGCAATTTCTTCCCATTGAAAATGAAACAACAACAACAAACAGGAGTCTGCCGTATTCCATGCAGCTGTGGGCAAGTCTACATAGGGACCACCAAACGCAGCATTGCCCAAACACGAATCAAGGAACATGAAAGGCACTGCAGAGTACTTCAGCCAGAGAAGTCAGCCATAGCAGAGCACCTGATGAACCAACCTGGACACAGCATATTATTTGAGAACACAGAAATGCTGGACCACTCTCACAACCACCATGTCAGACTACACAGAGAAGCCATTGAAATCCACAAGCATGTGGACAATTTCAACAGAAAGGAAGAAACCATGAAAATGAATAAAATCTGGCTACCAGTATTAAAAAACTCAAAAATTACAACAGCAAAACAACAGAGAGTAAACAATCAGGCACATCAAATCACTCTCAACAAAAGATTCCCCCCAGGCACTTCCAAGGCATTAAATGTTAATCAAGGTGGCCAGTTGAAACATTCACACCTAGCTCCAGCAGAAAAAAGTCCTTTGTGTGGTCATTTCACAGACATCTGTGGTCATTCCACAGATATATAAACCCATTTTCCTACTTCCAACAGACCTCACTATCTCTGAGGATGCTTGCCACAGATGCAGGAGAAACGTCAGGAGAAAATGCCTCTAGACCATGGCCATATAGCCCGAAAAATCTTACAACAACCCAATAACAACTTTATTTGTATATCCTGCCACCATCTCCTTGAAGGGACTCAGGGTGTCTTACAAAGGGACAAGCCCAAAATAACAGATTAAAATAAAGTAAAATCAACAACAACACATCAGGAAAAAAACTGCCCAATCACAACAACATTTTAAAAACAGTATCATGGCTGAATGATTAAGTGTTGAATGCAGAGGGCTGTGAATACTGAGAGTACTTGGAGCATTTTCTCAGCAGGAAATATCTTGTTCCTCCCTTTCCTCTCCTCTTTCCTTGCCATTCTCCTCCTCCTCTGCACTGAAAATGTTGCTTTAATTGTGAATGTTTCATGGAATGAAACTCAGGTTTATTTTCATGAGGGTTCTTGACAATCAAGAAGCACATGTAGATTGTATTAAAAATATTCCCGCTATCCAACTAGGAACAGAATACATTGTTTTTCCAAAACACGGGTTTCTTTGTGTGTTGAAATGGGGTGATTTCCAATAAGTAAGTTTTTTTTGTCATGTCAGGAGCAACTTGAGAAACTGCAAGTCGCTTCTGGTGTGAGAGAATAGGCCGTCTGCAAGGACGTTGCCCAGAGGATGCCCGGATGATTTGATGTTTTTATCATCCTTGTGGGAGGCTTCTCTCATGTCCCCGCATGAGGAGCTGGAGCTGATAGAGGGAGCTCATCCACCTCTCCCCGGATTTGAACCTGCGACCTGTCGGTCTTCAGTCCTGCTGGCACAGTGGGTTAAACCCCTGTGCCAGCAGGACTGAAGACCGACAGGTCACAGGTAAGTGATAAACAGGAAATATGTTGACTTTTCCCTCATCCACAGCTTTCACCCTATTTAGTCCTGCACCATAACTTTTTACCAAAGCAAGGTTAGAGATAGGTCTTCTTCATTCCAAATGCTACTACCCTGGTCTCAGATTGAGAGAAAAAGAGCACAGCTCCAACATGCCAAGGCCCACAGGTGCTGAAAGATCCTCTTTCCATTCCAACTACCACTGTCTTGGCCTGGGAGAAAGAGGAGAATAGGTTGTTTGCCCCCCTCCCACCAAAATAATGAGACCACACAACAATGTGGGATAAATATGGTCAACTTGTATTAATCTTACCTATTTAACTTTTCTGTGACCTGCAAACCAATTTTAAGGGGTATGGACTTGGTGTGGAATAAGCTGAGGCAGTGGCCACCTACTCCTCAGCTTACTCGGGTGAAACACTTGGTAATCAAACTGTACTGTTTCCAGGGAAATGGAATGGAATATTCTGCTCCAAGTCCAGAGGATTTATTGGGGTCAGGAAATGTTATAGCTGATGCTACTTACTTGAGAGTTGTGAAGGAAGAGGAGAGGTCATTATGACTTCATGCTGATACTTTCTACTTGTGACTGGCCAATGTAAACTAATGCTGACGACACCTCACTGACAAAGAAAGGCTAATGATTCTGATTTTATGTTGATTGTGCTTGATTGAGAAAAATGCTTAGAGCTAGCTCTGTTTTTTGAGCATGCACTAGTGTTGTAAAAGCAGCAAAAAGGCTATTCTTCAACCTCGTAATGTTATTATTATTTCCAGCAAACAAAATAGATGCTTATACAATCTTTCCCTTATCCATAAGAAAAAAAAAACTTTACTTGATTTAAGAAGTATGGATCTTGGTGGGGGAGTTTGTCTGCAAGTAGCAACATGGCCATCTGTCAGGGGGGTATTCTGATTGTGCTTTTCCTGCATGGCAGGGGGTTGTACTAGATGGGCCATGTGGTCTCTTCCAACTCTATTATTCTATCCAGTGTGGGCTAGGCAAAACTACGGTGAGGTGTAATTGGTTAAATGGACGAACCCAGAGGGTGCTCACCAATTCTTCTTCTTCATCCTGGAAAGAAGTGACAAGAGGAGTGCCGCAGGGTTCTGTCCTGGGCCCGGTCCTGTTCAACATCTTTATTGATGACTTAGATGAAGGGCTAGAAGGCATGATCATCAAGTTTGCAGGCGACAGCAAATTGGGAGGGATAGCCAATACTCCAGAGGACAGGAGAGGAATTCAAAACGATCTTGACAGATTAGAGAGATGGGCCAAAACTAACAAAATGAAGTTCAACAGTGACAAATGCAAGATACTCCACTTTGGCAGGAAAAATGAAATGCAAAGATACAAAATGGGGGACGCATCGCTCGAGAGCAGTACGTAATGGGTACAGGATTAAGAGTGCTGATGTGACAGGTGGAAATGAGGCTTATGGACAAGTGCAGTGTGCAGTGTGCAGCAGTCTTGGCTTTAATAAAGTGCTTGTGGGACTTGGTAATGGAGGTTTCCTATTCGGGAAAGGCACATTGGAACAGCCAGGTCTTCAAGTTCTTTCTGAAGGCTGCCAATGTAGGGGCCTGTCTAAGATCTTTGCGGAGGGTGTTCCAGAGTCGGGGGGCCACCACGGAAAAGGCCCTGTCTTGTGTCCCCACCAAACGCGCTTGCGACGCAGGTGGGATCATGAGCAGGGCCTCTCCAGATGAACGGAGAGAGTGTGTGGGTTCGTAGACGGAGATGCGGTCACGCAGGTAGGCTGGTCCCAAACCGTTCAGGGCTTTGTAGGTAAGCACCTGCACCTTAAATTGGGCTCGGTAGATAAACGGCAGCCAGTGGAGCTCCTTGAACAGGAGGGTTGACCTCTCTGTAAGGAGCGCCAGTCAACATCCTGGCTGCTGCTCGTTGCACCAGTTGGAATTTCCAAGCCGTTTTCAAGGGCAGCCCCACGTAGAGCGCATTACAGTAATCCACCCTAAAGGTGACCAAGGCATGGACCACTCCGGCCTGTTAAGTTGGTATAGTAGAGGGGTATCTATATAGACGAAGGGTAATCCTGTTTTTTTACATACAGTGATCAGGGACAAAAAAAAAGAAGAGAGGTAATGCTATCTCAAAAAATTACATCTAAGAAACTTCAAAAGCTAACATGATGTATTTTCTTGATCTTGGTTGGCTAATAAAGGTATCTCTTTTTTGTGAAATTTGTTTTATTTTATTCCATGGTTAACACATGCTTTTGTAATGTTATTTGATATTATTTTCCATTGTTTCTTTTGCACTGTATCTTTCAGCAGGTTCTACTTAGTACTAGTTATAACTCATAGGGATGTGTTGCTGTCAGCTCTGAGAAGATTTATCATCATAAAAGAGATTACAATTAGAGAAAATTGTTCTGGCAAATAGCCCCTATCTGCTGCTCAGATATCTTACACTAAAGATACTTAGGTGAAAGGAGAAAATATAGAGATACTATATATGGTGTTTCAATTGCTAGAGAAATTACATATTCTAAAACAACAAATTTGAAACCATTTGTATCCCCTGCCCCCCCCCCCCCCAAAGAACAAAAACAAAAAACAAAAAATGCCTGTTTAAGTGTACTGCTCAAGGCTGGTTTATATGAAAGCAATTCATGATTTTTCTCAGTTAGGGTTCTGCTACCTTCTGTATTTATTTTTGATGGTTAAGAGGCTTCTGTGGTGAAATGTGATCCTACAAAAAACTATCAAAAGTACCTTTTTTTGGGAGGCGGGAGGAATATAAAAGTGTAGTTAAGGAAGGCCCAGTTAACAGAGGATGTGAGAGAGTCTTTACTTCCTCTCTCAAAACACCTAGGTAAAGGTAAAGGTAGTCCCCTGACATAAAGTCCAGTCATGTCTGACTCTGGGGTGTGGTGCTCATCTCCATTTCTAAGCCGAAGAGCCAGCGTTGTCCGTAGACACCTCCAAGATCATGTGGCTGGCATGACTGCATGGAGCGCCGTTACCTTCCCGCCGGAGCGGTACCTATTGATCTACTCACATTTGCATGTTTTTGAACTGCTAGGTTGGCAGAAGCTAGGGCTGACAGCGGAAGCTCACGCCGCTCCCCGGAATCGAACCTGCAACCTTTCGATCAACAAGCTCAGCAGCCCAGTGCTTTAACCCACTGCGCCACCAGGGGCTCCTTCTCAAAACACCTACTTTCCTTTATTTACTAGATAACAAAGATTGGTTATGGAGCCACAATAATACTGAATAGGGGATTGAGATCAAATGCATTTTTAGTGTATTTTTGGTGTTTTAATAGTTTTTAATCGTGTTTCAATGATGTATCCCACCTTCATCCCCAAGGAGAGGCAGATAATAAATGTATTAGTTTGATGATGATGATGCTCTTAAAATTATACAAGCAACCAATCACTGCTGTTAAAATTATACAATTTATTTATTTATTTATTTATTTCACGTATTTCTACCCCGCCCTTCTCCAGCCCCGAGGGGGGACTCAGGGCGGCTTACAAAAGGCACAATTCGATGCCAATACAAACAATAAGAGAAAAAACATATCAACCACAATTATAAAACAATGTATACCATCAATTACACAACACAATCAATAAAACCAGTCTAATGCTCAATGTTCGCCAGCTCAGAATCCATAAATTCATTCCACATTGTCAAATCCTATCCATTCCAGTCGTCGTTGTCCTTTGTCTATCTGCCAGATCACCCAAAGGCCTGGTCCCACACCCATGTTTTTAGCTTCCTTCTAAAGGAGAGGAGGGATGTCGATGACCTAATTTCCCAGGGAAGTGAATTCCACAGGTGAGGAGCCACCACTGAGAAGGCCCTGCTCCTCGTCCCCACCAATCTCACTTGTGATAGAGGTGGGGCCGAGAGCAGGGCCTCCCCAGAAGATCTCAAACTTCGAGGCGGGACGTAGAAGGAGATGCATTCAGACAGATACGCTGGGCCAGAACCGTATAGGGTTTTGTAGGTCAAAACCAGCACTTTGAATTGTGCTCAGAACTGGATCGGCAGCCAGTGGAGCTGACATAACAGAGGGGTGGTATGCTCCCTGTATGATGCTCCGGTGAGTAATCTGGCTGTCGCCCGCTGGACTAGTTGAAGTTTCCAAACAGTCTTCCAAGGCAACCCCACGCAGAGTGCGTTGCAGTAATCTATTCGGGATGTAACAAGAGCGTGGACCACTGTGGCCAGATCTGTGGCGCAACTGGTGCACAAGTTTTAATTGTGCAAAAGCTCTCCCGGTCACCGCTGAGACCTGGGGTTCCAGGCTCAGCAATGAATCCAGGATCACTCCCAAGCTGTGAACCTGTGTCTTCAGGGGGAGTGTAACCCCATCTAACACAGGCTGTAACCCTATACCCTTTTCGGCCTTACGACTGACCAGTAGGACCTCTGTCTTGTCTGGAGACAAGCCCCAGTCTTTCATTTACTGAACACATAGCAGGTATGTTTCTCTGCACCCACTCAGTCAACAGAAAAAAGAAACTCCTTGAATGAGTTCCCACACATTTCCAACCTCTGGGAATGTGAAACTAATTGACCTAAACTAGAGTAGTCTTTGTCCCATTTGGAGAAAGAAAATATTGCAAGGTCCATGCTGGGCTTATTAAAAGAAGAGGAGTTGTGCCATGACAAGAACTCCACCACAGGATAAATCATTTTGGTGAAGAACAAAGCAGAGGTCAAGAATCGTGGCAAGAGTGCATCAGACAATGCTTGTCACATGCAACTATATATGATGTGATATCCAGGAATGGAGAAAGACACTTTACATCAGGTCTCATCTGAAGTATTAACTCCTACATATCTAGGTCAAAGGCTGAAAATTAATAAACGTAATGGTGAATGAGAAGTCTCCACTGGTATGCTTTATATTATGAAGGGAGGGAGGGAAGCTGTTTCTTCACCCCATTTCCTTCTTAGTTGTGCAAAAGCATCTGGAGGGATATGGATACAGTTCAATGTATCTGCCTTTCCATAAAGAAGCCTCCATACAATGTAAGGCTGCTTCTAGATAGGATACCTCTTTATACAATATCCCCCTTCCCTAAGTACATATCTGAATGTATTCCAGAGATTATGTTGGCGCAGGTCACTTACTAGTAGCTAGTCATCACCAAGCCCCTTTCACTGAAATCAGCAAAGGCACCCTTCATGACCATCTCCCTGTCACAGGGATGCCTTTACTGATATCAACAATGATGCCCAGGCAGGCCTGTAGCCAGGATTTTGTTTCGAGGGGGGGGGGGGGCTGAGTCTGAGTGAAAGAGGGTCTACCCTAGCAAACCTTTTGTATCGTTACCCCAATACCCCCATGCATATGGGATATATTGAGCATGGTGATCAGATCATGATATGAATAAACATAACAGTCTAAATAATGCACCAGTAAGGCCTTCTCGTGGACCACCATGAGAATTTCGGGGGGGGGTGAAGCCCTCCAAGCCCCCCCCCCCCCCCCCCCCGGCTATATGCCTGTGCCCAGGTAAGGGTGACCATCCAGTGGAGTTAAACTTTGGCCCAACTGGATGGTCTGGACTGCTGTAGCTTGGGTCTGCATTGTCTGAACAGCTCTACAGAATAGAGGGCTGGTTCAGAGCAAAAGTATTCTGAACTGGTCTTGGGTTTTGCTGTATGTGTACATTTATTTTGGAGGATTATAAAAGTACATTTTGGTTGCTTACTTATATGATGCAACATTTTGGTGATTGTCCCACCTCTCTCTCATCTTTCCTAATTTAATTCCATGGTGATGTGTTGCTTTAGTGGAGCCTGGTAAGGCTAAGCAAGATTTTGCATATTAATACAATTAAATACTGCAATGATATAATATATTGTGAAACTGCCATCAAGTTCTGTTGTATTGGTATCCTCATCCTCATCCTCATCATCATCATCATCATCATTTAGATTACTTATTAATTGCCCTCCATCCAAGGTGCTCTAGGCGATTTACAAGCTAAAATTGTAAAGGATAAAAATACATACATACAGATATTGATAAAATTAACATAGATCAAAAGCTCTAGTAAAAAGCCAGGTCTTAAGTGTTAGGGTAAAAGGCCCTAACTCACACATGGCTCTCAAGTAGGGCGGCAAGGAATTCCATAAGGCAGGGGCAGAAATAGAAAAAGCTCTGCGTTTGGTCCTTTCCAAATACACTTTTCTAGGACCCGGTATATAAAGTAAGTCACGTGGGGATGGTCTTTGCGACCTCCGATAATGGGAGAATGAGAGACGGTCCCTAAAATACGATGGACCCTGGCCATAAAGAATTTTGAAGGTCAGAACTAGCATCTTATATAGAGCACAATAATCAGTTGGAAGCCAATGCAAATGCCGCAACACTGGTGTTATATGGCATTTCATGGGTGTTCTTGTGAGTAGCCTGGCTACTGCATTCTGAACAATACAGAGCTTTCAGGTCGTAGACATCGGAAGGCCAACATACAGAGCGTTGCAATAGTCCAGCCTAGATGTGACTGTGGCATGGATGACTGTTGCCAGAGCCTTGTCAGATAGGTAGGAAGCCAATTGCCTCGCTTGTCGTAGATGGAAAAAGGCCTGTTTGCTGGCAGCAGCGACCTGAGCTTCCATTGTCAGCTGCAAATCCAAAACGACACCCAAGCTCTTATCAAGCAATATATATTATTTTTCATATTACTGTTTTAAGATTACTGTTTAATATGCTGTACCTTCAACTATTTAACTTAAAGCTTTTGATGGGTACTTGATTTCCTTTTCTTTTCCTTTGTTCTTTCCCCCTTTTAGTTAAATATTTTGATAAAGCTGTAAAAAGGTCTATCCACAAAAATGTATCTCAGATCAATCAGTCATTAGATAAACAAGTAAAATTAAGGATATTGCTGAGAAAGGCAAACTGACAGATATGAAGAATGGGTGAATTAAAAAATCCTGCAAATCTAAACATAACAGGTGATTGATTTATTATTAGAACACAAATTGTTAAAATCTAAGGGTGGCTGGGAGTGTATTTTATGTAACTTTGATTTTTTTCTGAGAAGAACACAGGGTTCATTTTCAGCTTGTGAGCATGAGTGAAAAATGTATGGTCTTGCAGCATACATGAAAAATGTTGGCCTAGTTTCATGAGCTGCTTGATCTGGTTTTGCAAACTATGTCTACTTGCAATTCCATCCATTTCTGCCTTTGATGACATCTGCGTTTGATTCTCGCCACAACTAATTCTAAGATGTGGACTCTGAAATATTTCAGTGAACAATAATAATATATTTTATTTATATTCCACTCTATCTCCTTGGGGGGATTCAGAGTGGATTACAGAATACATTTATGGCAAACATTCAATGCCGTTATACAAACTAACAAAGACAAACAGCGCATAGAAAGAGACAAGGCTTCTTTTTTTTCTTTCTGGGATCTGGAGGCTGTGCTCAACTCAGCCATGGGGAGGTTTTGTTGTTCCATTTTTCCATGCCTGAGGAGCCTGTTGTCCATGGATGCCTTGCCAGTATGTCATCAGGGGCATCTTTTACCTCACCACGAAAGCAGTATCTATTTATCTACTCACATTCTGTTTTTGAACTGCTAGGTATGCAGAAGAGCTAGGGCTGATGGCAGAAGCTCACCCTACTAGTGGTTTGAACTGCCAAATTTCTGGTCAGCAAGATCTTCTGTAGCTGGTGCTAACCACAGCCCTGATGTAAGCCTGAATAGAAAAAAGTATTGTCCATGCTTGTGATAAAAATGTACTGCCCCATATATAGAGGAATAACAAACTTTATTCAGTGAAGTAAAATGATTAATTTTGAGCTTATCCTCAGTAGCAGAATCTGATAGATCTAAATATACATTACCGTATATGAATGCTACAGTAAAACTAGAATATTTAACATTCTGCCTTATGTCACATGGTCTCATTGGGCAAACAAAGGTTTGTGGCAGAAGGCAGCTTTTTAAAATTTGCTTTTACTGTAAGTATCCAACTAATGTCCCAGATAGGCAGAAAATCTTTCAGCACGAGGCTGAATTATAAGGGAATTGGTCAGGTTATTGGAGGATACTGATTAAAGGTTATCTGTTGTACCTAGCACACACCCTGTTACTAGTTGCCTAACTGAAGCCATATAAACTGATTACAGCAAGAAAAGTATCTGGAGTGGTCAATTAGCGACTGTAATCATGATTAACTATGGGTTTATCTACATTGGCTGATTCAAAGCAGTAATACTCTAGACTGGCCTTAGAGGTGCTGTGCCTGACCACACCAGAGGCAGGAAAGAGTCCATATGGTCTAGCTGGGTCCTCACCTTATCTTTCCTGTTATTGGTCCTACCTCTGTTATTTATTATTATTATTATTAACTTTATTTATATGGCGCTTTTCTCAGCCCTCAGGTGACTCAAAGCAGTGAAGAACATCAATACAAAACATCATGGACAAGTACAGGGCAATTAAAAACAATTGTAACATAAATCACTAAACATCCATATAACAATCATTAGCGCCTCAACAGTAAAATCAAAATCCAGTCTCATCATCCATTATTCCATATTCCTATGTTCAATTACACTGTTCAAACAGCCAGGTCTTCACTTTCCTCCAAAACGCCAGCAGGGAGGGAGCTGATCTGATATCTGCAGGCAGGGCATTCCATAGCCGAGGGTCCACCACTGAGAAGGCCCTGTCTCTCGTCCCTGCCAAGCGCGCCTGTGATGCAGGCGGGACAGAGAGCAGGGCCTCCCCAGATGATCTTAATGTCCTCTGTTGACCACAGAACTCCAGGAGAACTTCTTGCCATTATGGGCTCCCTGTTCTGACATGACTAAAGGTCCTCTCAGCACCATGGAGCATGAGGGGACAATTCCAAAACTGTGTGATTATCTAGCAGTGATATTTTCCCCTTTTCTCTGTCCCAATGAGCAGAGTGGAAGGAGGATAGTAGCAGTGGCTTGTGTGAACAGCAGTCTAGTCCAAATCAGACACAGCCATGCTGTCCACACTGTGCCCAAGCTTCAGAGCATTTGCAAACTTAGTACAGGGTTAAGCAGATTTATTTGATTTATGACCTCATCAGACTGGCTACGTGGCCCATTGTATGCTCCTTGTTCTCCCCTTTCAGGATTGAGCCAGTTATATGACACACGTGTATTTCTTTCTAAGCTCCATCCCGAAAGGGGAGAACAAGCAGTGTATTCCACTGCCATGACAACATGGGAGGCTTGCCATGTTGCCTTTCCAGCATTGGAGAAAGCCGGATGGTGTCTCTTCCCCCCGTGGGATGGGGAATCATAATAAGTCACACAATGTGGGGCATACAGCAACGGGTTCTCCACATCCCCCACCAGGAGCCCATGGATTTGTCACGATGCATGGCAAATCCATGAACGTTTCTGATAAAGTCCTTATACCACAATAAGTAGTGTGAGACTCTCGCTATCATGTTGATATCCAGGAGTGACTTATCAGTCACTGTGGGCTATTGGACTCATGTAGATGGATCCTATTATCTGTATACAACTTGCAATTTCAGGACACAACAACTTCAGGCTATGTGATATGCCTCTGATGCTTAACGTATGCAATGCTTTTTGTAGTGTGAGAAGAGAAGTCTGTGTTGCATATCCTCTTGGTGATTTATATTTGGCTTTTTCAAGCAAAACACCCAGGAATTCATACCTGACCAATCTTCATTTCTGACAATAGCTTCCCTTTATTTTCTTTAGGGTGATGTGGGGTGGCGGGAAAGAAAAATAGACAGTTGCTATCAAGCTGAAAGCTCCCAGAAAATGTGTATTTGCTTTCATTTGTTATAAGTGAGTTGAAGAGAAAGTAGCAAAACAAACTGGAGAACACTCAAGAGGATCCACAGGAAAAAAGACACATGCCTCTAAGAGCGCAATGGATGACTCTATCATATCTATCCATATATCCAAAGTTAAAAAACCCACCAATTGAGCACTTTTTCTGTACTCTGTACTCTGAAGTGAGAGATACATCTCTTGACTCAGCACTATGATAAAAAATGTTATACTTGCATACTGAGAGCTGCCACATACATATTGCTCATTTTTAACTACACTCTGTCTGGCCTTACATATCTCTTACTGAAGATTGGCACATCTTCTTGGCCTGTGGGTCAATGCAGCTTTCAAGGTTTGAGTAAGAATCATTGGCCCAGTCACCTAACTGAGCCAAAGCATGGTTGAGTATTTGCCTTAATAAAAAAAGAGGAAAGTTGTACTTAGTTTGCGGAAAGAAGCTTGCCACAAATAGAGGAGATCTTGCCCCAAAAGTGATCATTACTGCACAAGAGCTGAAAAATCTTTCCCAGGTCTGTTTCTAAGATTGTTTGCTCTTCCTTGGTCACTTGCTATTTTCTTGGTGGTCATCCCCTTCCCCATTGGATAGAGAGGTTCTCAACTTTGGCCCCTAGATCCAAAGTTCAGCCCAGCTACACCACTGAAAACCATTAGATTACACAGTATACTACAAGTTAAATCAATACCTAGAAAATTTGAGGTTCAGCTCTTGCCTACCATCACAGTCACTACATGGCTTTCAACACACCAATATACTTTCAATGATATTTTCTCTTGCTTCTAACAAATACGATACGGAGATGACAATATATAACTATGGACCTTATTTCCTTTTAAAATTATTCAGGAATTCACAATTTTGTAAAAAAAAAAGATCTTGCTGGAAGCCTGTATCAACTACTTACTAGTTAAGTACAGTCCTAAGTAACAACTCCTAAACTGACTGCCATCCAAACTGGTTAAACAGCATTCTCTGTCAGGATTATGTAGTTATGCATGTGTGTTTTTCAATGTGCTTCTATGTAATTCAAGATGGATTAAGATGTATTTCAAGATGGATTCTATTCTGCTCTATTGTGTATTAGAAAATACTGTGCCGAGGCTGTGAAACTGTAACCTTGACAGAAATGAGATAACGTGTTCTCTGGCTGGGAAGAAGAGGGAGGAACTGGTCTCAGCCAGAAGTCAGATAAGCAGATGTTCAGAAACTGTTTTTGCCTAGGAGTTCCTGTCTGTAGCTTGCTGTGAATAGATGTGTGTAGATGTACTTAGTAAACTTAGTTTTCTGTTGTAACTGAAAGCTTGCAGAGTCCTTATTTTGGAACACAGTGTCTGCTGATCTAGCAATCCTTCCGCTGGCAAGCATCAATACTCTGACATTCTCCTGTGCTCTGATCATTGAGAGAATGGGATGGCCCACTCTCCTTACAGCTGTTTATTTAAGTATACCTAATAGGGGTGTGCAATTTTTTTCATTAATTGTTGTAAGACATATCAAATTTGTTTAATTTGTACATACAATGTGATATCTGATGTGTTGTTGTCTTTTTTAAAAAAATGGAAATTCCTCAAAAATCCACCAACAAGAGAAATGTTCTGAAAAATGTTGGGCTGACAGTGATAAATGTGATCTACCATTGTAGCAAGTTTCACCTCAATAGCTTTCTATTGAGGGAGAAAGGGGCCCCTGAAGTTTCCCCACTTACACAATAACTATAATAAAAAAGTAACAACATTTCATTACTCTCATTATAGTAATGATTTTTTCCTAACAATACTTTTAGAAACACTTGTAACACCAACACCCCCTAATTTTGTAATGACTTTTGAAACTTTTTTTATCAATCGTACATGCCTAAATACCTAACTAAATTAGACAAATGAAGCCTCCAGCCTAAAAACCTATTTCTTCCAGCAGGCCTACCCAGTAATTTTAACTATTACTTTTAAATCACGTTCTGTTCATGGTGTTGTAACTTTTGTCTCATGTATTTTAATATGTGTATGTTTTAATATATGCTATTATGGTTAAATTTTAACTATGTTTTAATATGTGGTTCTATAGATTTTTTTAATTATGTTGTGCCCTGGCTCAACCTGAAAGGAGAGGATTATTATTATTATTATGTAATGTCTTCTGGTCCAATCCTTCATTTCCACTTGGTCCCTCCAATCTAAGCCTGAGGGAAGTGTCATTCAAGAATGCTCTCATTGCCAGCAATTGATTTCTTTTTCCGTTTCACATTCACAATTGCTACTTAGTCATGATTGTAATATATTTCAATCAACATAATCCCACCCTCACCTATATTTCCAGGCATCAGCATACTTAACTAAATAGCTGGGAAAGGATTCTGGCCCTATATTTTGCTGATAAATGCAATACATTATTCCCCAAATCATTTTGGCAACCTAGCAACCGACAATAAATTACATAACACTGTCCCTTTCACAGTTATTTTCTTCACCCAAAAGCTGTATCTATCACCACTACAAATAGAAGTAATTTAAAGAAACATGGACATTAAGAAAGATCCCCAGGTCACCTTGCTCTACCTCTATGATTTTGGAGAACTGAAGTTGAGCATAAGGATGGGATTTATAAAATGTATGTGGCAAAGGTAATTTTACAACGAAGTTGTTCATTGGTCTCAAATAGTTTTAGCTTTAGATTAGATAGAATGCAAGTTTTCTATTTGATCAATCAGACAGATCTTTTAGATATATCTGGTTACATCCCGTATAGACTGCTCGGAAGCTTCAGATGGTCCAGCGTTCGGCAGCCAGGTTGCTAACAGGAGCGGCACTCAGGGAGCATACTACTCCTCTGTTGCACCAGCTCCACTGGCTGCCAGTTTGCTACTGGGCACAATTCAAAGTGCTGGCGTTAGCCTATAAAGCCCTAAATGGTTCTGGCCCTACTTACCTCTCCGAATACATCTCCTCCTTTGAACCAACGAGGACACTAAGATCATCTGGGGAGGCCCTGCTCTCTGTCCCGCCTGCATCACAGGTGCGCTTGGCGGGGACAAGAGACAGGGCCTTCTCAGTGGTGGCCCCTCGGCTGTGGAACGCCCTGCCTGCAGATATCAGATTGGCCCCCTCCCTGCTGGCGTTTCGGAGGAAAGTGAAGACCTGGCTGTTCGAACAAGCATTTGATTAAGCAGTGTAATTGAACATAAGAATACGGAATAATGGATGATGAGACTGGATTCTCATTTTACCGTTGAGGCGCTAATGATTGTTATACCGATGTTTAATGATTTATGTTACAATTGTGTTTAATTGCCCTATACTGGTCTCGTGATGTTTTGTATTGATGTTGTTCACCACTTTGAGTCGCCTGAGGGCTGAGAAAAGTGGTATATAAATAAAGTAAGTAAGTAAGTAAATAAATAAATAAATTGGTAGCCCATTCCTTGTACAAAAACTTATTAGAGTGGCAGTGTTGGATTAGCATTCTTCATGTCACATGAATGCAGCGAGATTGCACAAGGAACTCTTAGAGCAAAGGTGCATAGCACACTGGTGCTGCTTCTCTAACTTTCTTCTTGTTTGCATAATCCGTTGCCTGACTGCCTCACTCTGCCTAATGATGGGGCTGGCCCTTCCATATGTTGCTTCAAAGGGAAAGCCACTTGCAAGTAGACTGTAGGAAATGAGGATTCTCTCTCAGCAGGCGTATGTCCTGATTATGAGACAAAGGTATAATAGCGACATGGCTGAGTAGGCTTCATTTGTCTAGCTCTCCAAAGCAATATAAATAGGCCCCAGCTGGTCATCTAATTTTGTGTGAGTAAACATATTAGCAACGTAACTGTGACACAGCTGAGTACACCAGTGATATCTGCAGGCAAGCACAAGTGAGACCTTTTTTTTTCTCACAGTCTGCTCTACATCTCCTAGATTTAATTTCAGCAGCAGGGTCAACCCCAAATATTCTCTTGCATGAGGCGGAGCAGCAAATGACATGTCTCATCCCCAGCTCACTCATATCACAATGCATGTTCTTCAAAACCAGGTAAACTATTTTGTCACATGAGGCAGAAAATTCCCTGAGCACCATACTGAGCAATAATAATACAACAATAATGACTAAATATCTATAAAATACTAGCGGTCCCCTGCTACGCGTTGCTGTGGCCCAGTCTGGTGATCTGGAAAATAAAGTAACGAGAAAGTGTTGGTTTCTAATATATGTAATGTCTTTCTGCTTGTGGGTAAACAGTATTTCTTGCCATTTCTTTGCCAGTGTTGATGTGGAGATTGTCTGGCTCGCCTCCTCTGAAACATGCAACATATAATCAGAGGCGGCCCTAGGTAATTTTCAACGGTAAGCAAACAGTATTTTGGTGCCCCCCCCCCCCCAACCAATCACTGATATATATTTTCTGTTTGTCGTGGGAGTTCTGTGTGCCATATTTGGTTCAATTCCATCATTGGTGGAGTTCAGAATGCTCTTTGATTGTAGGTGAACTATATATCCCAGTAACTACAACTCACATATGTCAAGGTCTATTTTTCCCCAAGAGCGCCTCAAGAGCGCCCCTGGGCAAAATCAACTATACTGCAAATGCTTACTTTGCGTAATGGGTTGAGCCGCCCCTGCATATAATTGTCCTTCTTTAGGAGTCCCTTTCAAATCTTGGATACAGCATCTGTCATATACATATATGTGTGTGTGTGAATGGCTGGATGGCCTTTTGTCAGGAGGGCTTTGATTATGTTTTTTTGCCCTGGTGAAGGGATTTGGACTGGATGGCCTTAAGGAAGCATTTCTCAATCTAGGGTTTGGGACGTCTGGGGGGGGGGGGCGGTTTGCAAGGGGGTGTCAGTGTGGGAAGTTTGCCCCAATTCTGTCGATGGTGGGGTTTAGAATGCTCCTTGATTGTAGGTGAACTATAAATCCCAGTAACTACAACTCCCAAATGTCAAGGTCTATTTCCCCCAAACTCCATCTGTGTTTATATTTGGGCATATTGAATATTCGTGCCAAGTTTGGTCCAGATCCATCATTGTTTGAGTCCACAGTGCTCTCTAGATGTAGGTGAACTACAACTCCAAAACCCAAGGTCAATGCCCACCAAACCCTTCTAGTGTTTTCTGTTAGTCAGGGGAGTCCTGTGTGCCAAGTTTGGTTCAATTCCATCATTGGTGGAGTTCAGAATGCTCTTTGATTATAGGTGAACTATAAATCCCAGCAACTACAACTCCCAAATGACAAATTCATAATTTTTGAGTGATGGTCACTCCTTGGGTAGTGAGACAGTTTGTTGCCAAATTTGGTGTGATTTCGTTCATTGGTTCTTTTATTTTTAAATGCACAGAGCATTTATATATATATAGATACCCATTTTGGGTGAAGCAGCTGCTGTACTGTGTTCTGTGATAGGGAAAAAAGATATTATTTGTTCTCACTGCAGTCCCAGAATCCCCAATTAAGCAAGACAGTGGCCATTTTAGCTGCAGTTTGCTGAGTTGGAATCTTCAATGATACATATTAAAACTTGGTCTCCAATCGTTCAGATTCCATTAAATAAGCCAACTTTATTTAACAGTCAGCCATGAATACTGATGGGTGCAAAAAGTAAAGGTGGCCAAATTCAGAGGAAGCATCAACATAAACTTTAGTGCCTCTTGACAAAAAACTAGTGGCATATGTCTTTTTTCTATGTCATGCCAGGGCATCGATTATTGTATGATGGAAAGCATTGTTCACTTTCCTCATTATTTTCTATCATGGCAGGGAGGAAAAATGAGCAAGAAGCGTCCTTGCATGGCATTTTTTTGTAAAGGTAGACAAGATGCTTGTCTCTTTAATAGCATGTAACTAAAAAGAGAATTCTACCCTCTATGCTCTGCTTGTTTCCAAAGTCCACCTTTCCTTTTATATACTGTGAGACAAAGCAAGAATTCTGTTTGCAGAGTGAGGAGTGGGTACTGATAAGTCACAAGTGGCAAGTCTGGGTGTATCCTTCATGCATATTTTAGCAGTTTTATATCCCTTTAACTACTGAAGCTTCATCTTGTGGAATGATGGAATTTACAGTTGGGTTAGGTCACTAGGAACACTTCCAGTCTACCTCAGAGATGCTTCCAATCTGTTTTATTTATTATTTATTTTATTTACAGCTTTTATATTCCGCCCTTCTCACCCCGCAGGGGACTCAGACATACACAGAGGCTATTTAACTTTTTTTTCCTGGCCGCCAGGGGAGCTGTCGCTTTCATCGTTCATCTGCGATGCTGATGAAGCACTTCCGCATTCCCCGCATGCTTCCCTGCTGGAATGCTTTGCTGGAGTCTTCTTTATGGCCTCATAAATCAGTTAATTTAGCCTCCCCATACTTTAAGGTGGTACCTTATTTTCCTACTTGACAGATGCAACTGTCTTTCGGGTTAAAAAGGTCGACAACAGGCTACACATAATTGGTTGGAAACCCACTCCAACCCGGGCTGGCTTCAAACTCATGACCTTTTGGTCAGAGTGATCTTAATGCAGGTGACACACAGACAGCTGTGCCACAATCCCGGTGCTTTTTTTGGCATCGGAGCCCCACTCCTGCCATCACACAATGTTGTGTGACTTCTGGCAGAGGCCCACCCCCAACTGAGGTGGAAGCGTCCATAGGATACTTCCCTCCAAACACAGAAGCCTTCCTGTGTTATGCTGGCTCCACTTCCCCTGTGTGATAGGGGAAGTGTCGCCATACTGGAGCAACACGTGGGGCAACAAAGTAGCCCTGCATACCTGCCATTTCGCCTTGCTGGCAAAACAGCACTGTGTGTGTGTGTGCTGTGATAAAGTCACTGATCTTGCCAAACTGCCTAAGTTTTTTTTTGTCGTGTCAGGAGCGACTTGAGAAACTGCAAGATGCTTCTGGTGTGAAAGAATTGGCCGTCTGCAAGGACATTGCCCAGGGGATGCCCAGATGATTTGATGTTTTTATCATCCTTGTGGAAGGCTTCTCTCATGTCCCCATATGAGGAGCTGGAGCTGATAGAGGGAGCTCATCCACCTCTCCCCGGATTCGAACCTGCAACCTGTTGGTCTTCAGTCCTGCCGGCACAGGGGTTTAACCCACTGTGCCACCAGGGGCTCCTGCCTAAGTTACACCATTGGGATTCTCAATGCCTCCCCAATGCCTCCATATCTTTTATAGAAACACATTTTAACATGTGTATTTGTGGCATTTTTATAAGGTTTATGTTTTAATATGTTTATTTTAAAAATGTTTTAGGTGAATGTGTATTTTACAATGTTGTAACCTGCCTCAAGCCGAGCAATACATAAAATTATTATTATTTGAAACACAACAAGAGTCTACAGCAGACAAGATCACTCTGCTGGCTGTTATATTGGATCACACGTCGGACACTTCCCAAGTGTCTATGACTGTGTGGTGTATCTGCGAATAATGTGTGCAGATCCCAGTAGGGTGGCCTTTTGCAGCTGGCAGATGGTAATCTTGTCAGCGCCAATTGTATTTAAGTGCAGGCCAAGGTCTTTAGCATTGCACCCAATGTGCCAATCACCACTGGAAACACCTTGACTGGCTTGCGCCAGAGTCTTTGCAGTTTGATCTTTAAATCCTCATATCATATCAGCTTTTCCAGTTGTTTCTCTTCAGTCCTGCTGTTACCTGGGATTGCAACATTGACCATACTTTGTTTTTTAACATGATCGTGAGGTGCTCCAAAACTCTGTCTGAATTCGGAAGTCCCAGAGTAGCTTGACGTGTTCATTTTCTGTAACTTTTTCAATCGTCTGATCCCACGTTCTTTGTCGCAGGCAGATGGTATTTGTGGTACAAGTTCCAATGAATAATCTGAGCAATGGTGTTATGCCTCTGCTTGTAGTCTGTCTGTGCAATCCTCTTGCAGCAGCTGAGGATGTGATATATTGTTTCATCTGCTTCCTTGCAGAGTCTCCATTTGGGATCTGTCGTCAACTTTTCAATTCTGGCTTTGATGGCATTGGTTCTAATAGTTTGTTCTTGGGCTGTCAGAATCAGGCCCTTCGTCTCCTTTTTCAAAGTTCTATTTGTGAGCCACAGCCATGTTTTTTTCTTTGTCAATTTGGCTCTCAATTTTCCCCAGGAACTGTCCATGGAGAGCCTTCTTTTGGCAGTTTTCTATTATTATTATTATTATTATTATTATTATTATTATTATTATTATTACATGTTTTGAAACTTACCTTGAGCCATGAGGAGAGTCAAGTAAGAAATAAAATAATAATAGTAATAGTAATAATAATAATTATTATTATGTCAGTTAAAGTGCTATCAAACTGTTGTAATTCCTAAAGGCAGATGTATCCTCTAATAAAACACTGGAAATTGGTATGTCAAGTCAACTTGATTTATATACCCTGTCCAATCTCCTCTTGGGGACTCAGGGCGGCTTACAACATAAATGGCAGCCATTCAATGCCATATAGGTAAAGGTAAAGGTAGTCCCCTGACATTAAGTCCAGTCATGTCTGACTCTGGGGTGTGGTGCTCATCTCCATTTCTAAGCTGAAGAGCCAGCATTGTCCGTAGACACCTCCAAGGTCATGTGGCCAGCATGACTGCATGGAGCGCCGTTACCTTCCTGCCGGAGCGATACCTACTCACATTTGCATGTTTTCGAACTGCTAGGTTGGCAGAAGCTAGGGTTGACAGCGGAAGCTTACTCCGCTCCCCAGAATTGAACCTGCGACCTTTCGATCAACAAGCTCAGCAGCTCAGTGCTTTAACCCATTGCGCCACTGGGGGCTCCCACAATGCCATATAGTAAACAGTAAAAATACAAATACATAATAAATTAAATGCAAATAATTAAAGCAATGATGTATCATAACAAAAAATGAAAACAAGTCAAGCAGGAGGCAAGCTAGAGGTTGAGTAATTTCTTGAAAAGTGTGAATTTAATGTCATGGTGACCCTTTTTTATGCCAAAGAGCTATTTTGGATGTAATAAATTGAGGAGAAAAGAGGAGGGACAACTGACATTTGCTTCCCATTTCTCATCAGTCTTTGTCTTAACAAAAATGCATGCTTCTTTCATTTTGACAGCAATACGACCACCAGGCAGTAGGGAACAAGGTGAACTATACACTCCACTTACTCTCCCTCAGGCACACACCCATGGACATAAACCAGTTTGGATCAAAATAATATTCCCAGTTGCACTGAAACCCTTAGTAAATGTGTAAGAAAATGACTACTAATGCTGCTAACATCAAATTTCATTGTATTTTATGAAACCTTTTTCCTTTACCAAGAATATATTCAAAAATTAAATTTGTCTGAACATGTTTGCTTCAAATATATGTTGTTTTTCTTTTCCCTGCAACACACCTGTTCTCTGCTTAGAAGCATTAAAAAGATTGACTTGGGTATCATTTATCCAAAGTACACAATAGAATTTCAAAACAGATTTATTCTATCCTTAACAAGTCTTGTGTCTCCTGGATGGTTGAGATTTCAGTCTCTGTGGCCCCTCAACATTGACCAGGCTAAATGAGGTCAGTAGGCGGTACAGTCCGGACAGATGATGACTTTTCTCAAAAATCCAAGACTTAGGGGGATGGTGATAAGTTATTTTATATATATATATATATATATATATATATATATATATATATATGTATATATATATTAGTGGAGATTTCATTTATATACATAGTTCCTATAACACAGTGTATGCAATTTTGAGACTATTTTTCGATGGAAGTGTATTGCAACTAAGAATGACAGAGCTTCCTACACATTGTAAGTAGAGTGATTTCTTCGATTCTGAAAAATAAAATAATTATCTGCTGACATTATCATAGCTGCAGCCAAAACCCACTTAAGTAGATGTATTTTTTTTTAAAAAAGAAATTGTTCCTTCTCAGGAATGAGGGTTGACATGACTATAATACAAAGATGATAAGATACCTCTCAGGGAACCAGTGTTCATGGGTAGGGAGTGGCAAAGAAGTACATCACATTACTTGTTTTGAACTGCCTAATAGGGCTGTGCACAGATCTGTTTTTCAAAACAGTCTCCAAATGATTAGGCATTTTGGGCTGCCGGATGGCCCATAAAGGCATAGGTGGCATGGCCACATTCTTTTTGTTTTGTTTTGTTTTTTGGCCACAACAAAACACACGGTGGCTGAAAATATCTGCTTTCTGTTTCTTTTGGCTACACATGGAGTGCGGAGAGGTGGTTGCACATGCACAGGTTTCGCAGTAAGCAGTGGTTCTCAACCTGGGGTCCCCAGATGTTTTTGGCCTACAACTCCCAGAAATCCCAGCCAGTTGACCAGCTGTTAGGATTTCTGGGAGTTGGAGGCCAAAAACATCTGGGGACCCCAGGTTGAGAACCACTGCTTGTGAGGATGTGAGCTCTGCTGCTTGGCTGAGCCAATAATAATAATAATAATAATAATAATAATAATAATAATAATAATACTTTATTTGTACCCCACTACCAACACCCCAAGGGACTTGGTGCGGCTTACATGAGGATGAGCCCAAACACAACTATACAAGCAATAATAACACATAGACAATAAGATACACAACATTATCAATAAAACAACACATAATTAAAAACAGTGGGAAGGCCAAAAATGCAATGGGGTTTACCAATATTTGCACACCCCTACTGCCTAATTCAGTCTCTTTGCTTCATCCTATCAAAAATTGAGATTTATCTCTTCATTCAGCAAGCATCATATCTGGGATTGCCATCTTATGTTTCACCAACTTCAGGCAAAAACAAAAACCTGTAGTGAGCTTTCTGGTGGTGGGAAATAAAACAAAACCAATAAACTTCAACATTATTGGCATTCCAAACCAGAATGAATCATGAGTTTTTAAGCTGAAATATGCATAGTTGGCACAACCATGTGGCTGAAGTCAATAATCTCTTTCTTAACATCATGAGCAACATTTCAAGGCTTTTCCTTACTGTCTTTTTAATCACTTTTCCCAGACCCCCCCCCCCCCCCACACACACACACATTTGTGGCTCTATGTTGATCTGTTTTTTTTCCAATAAAGCATATGTGATAAAGCCAAAATGAGAACAAGCATGGCTTGACACTTCTTGTCATGACAAACAGGGCCAAAGGGAACTCTATGGCAATGATGGTATGTCAGGAGACATAGCTCGTGGCCATACTTACTCAGATATTCTGGTTTAAGTTGCTCTGGAACTGTCTCAATGAAATCTGGAAGCATCCCTGGAGTCCTTTTGGCATCCAGAAGGATAATCAGACTAAGGGCACACAGGAGCTGCCATGTTGCTGGCAAGAAGCATCTCTTTCACAGAGGCTAGCTGTTGATGATGCTTTTCCTGCTGATGTGGCTGAGCATCCTATTGTGACCTCAACAGAAATGATGATGTCAGCAAGCCTCTGCCAGGGAACTGCTTATGGTGACAGAGCTATGGGTCTGTTGGACATGTGGATACTGGATTGGGCCAAATCCAGATGCCCATGCCTCCTAAACCCCGAATCCTCAGAGTTTCCTGTAAATTCTTGAGAAAATCCTGTTCTTCATCTCGTTGGATTAAGTGTTGGATGCAGTATTTCTACTGCAAATCTAGTTGTGCATCATGTTGACCATGCTGACTTCCATAGCAGCTGAAAGATGAGTCATTATTATTTGGCCTATGTAGACATGACTATAGCTATAAGAATTAGCTAGCTATGAAAGTTTTTCATGCAACCTTTCCTTCATCACCATCAGCACCTTGTATCTGTGCATTTCCCCTCCAATGGAGAGTGGGGAGCTGAGGGAACTATAGACAAGAATCCATCTATTTTTGTATAACTGGATGTACAGTAAGGTCCTCATCATGTGGAGGTCCTTGATATGGGGAACAGTTGGGCAAATCCATTAGGCCTGGGTAACAACGGAAAAATTTGTTTCTAAAATCGATTCGTTTTTTGGGGGTTTTTGCGTTTCGTTATTTAAAATAATTACAAAATTTTCCTTTTAAAAAGTTCGATATTTACGAAATTTCGTAAATGTGAAAAAAATTACAAAACATTAACAAATCGATTTCCGAAACAATAACGAATCGATTCGTTAATGGCGGACGAGACCGCGAAATACGCTAAAAAACCTCCAAAAACTTCTGAAGCTTCCCTCTCCCTCTGTTGTTGACTGTTGATGTGATATTATAATTTTTTTTCACTAATTAAACAAAAAACTTGCCCCAGACATGCGGAAATAATAACGAAACGACCTCAGAACAATAACAAAACGAATACAATAACGAAATACAAAGCATTTACAAAACGTGTTTAAAAATTCATTTTTTAAAAAAATTGCTCCAGAATGGTTTGTTATCGTTTTGTAATTGAAAAAAATAACGAATTATTAACGAATTATGAATTAACGAAACAAAACCGCCCAGCCCTAAAATCCATTGCCCATCACCCCACGTCACCCACATCAACCACTTGTCCATCACATGCTGGAAAGCATACCTTTACGGCATGCTCCCATGCTGTCCCCCTGATTTCTTATATGAACATGGGTAGTCTCCTGTATTCAGATTTCTCTCTCATGGCACACTTCACTGACACAGCTGGTATGGAGCTTCACATAAGTAGATGTGTGTCATGTGATGAGATCTGCCTGGCTCTGTGCCGGCTGTGTGGGCAAACTTTTCTACGATGGGGAATTTACTCCACGTGATGAGGTCCTAACAAGCACCTATATGAACCCTTAGAGTTCTTTTGGCTGTCCCTGCAAGTGATTCCATTGCTTTGCATCCAGTTATAGGAAAATAGAAAGATGCTTCTTTGCCAATCCCTCTGCATTCCATTGATAAGGAATGGCCTGCTACCTGGGGCTGCTTGTGAGAAAGGATGGGTTCAGGGAATTTTTATGATGTAGCAGTAATGAATTCTAACTTTAACTCTGGCACTATTGCAATTCACCAGCAGGATGTTAACCATTCCTGCTGCCTTCCCAAAACGTTTTGCAGTGATGCAGATGAGCAACAGGTCCAAGACACTTGGAAATCTTATAATAATACTAAACTTTCATCTGTGGTCATTACATTGAATTCACAACTCTGCCAGCCAAATCACAAATTATGATGGGGTCCATTTGCACATCAATAGTTTCTTTTTCACTTTTCCTGTAATGTCTAGCAAAACTTACTAGTGTCCTAACTTTATGGTTTTCCCATTTCCTTGCTCATGCATACCAACAGTGACAAAATTATGTAAACCAAAAGCGGAACTGTGTCACACATTTTGCTATTAGAAAAGTATAAACAAGGGAGAGTTTCATTCCATTGCATTTATAGGTAAGTTATGAAGTACTTTCTTCTTAAATACAGAGTAAATTTTGCCAGTTGACATTTCAGTCAACTGGCAAAATTGGGGTGTGTAAAATGGCAGAAATCCAATTTGGTTTCATTCTGCTTCCATTTTTAATCCCCCCCCCCCCATTCTGTTTTCAGAAAGATTCTTCCCAAAATGAAAATCTAACTTCTATTATGAATCCGAAGAGCCTCCCTCTTAATATCCTGGAATATTTCCAAAAAGAGAATGGGGGGCCTTCAAAA
Organism: Anolis sagrei; assembly: GCF_037176765.1. Classification (NCBI taxonomy): domain Eukaryota; kingdom Metazoa; phylum Chordata; class Lepidosauria; order Squamata; family Anolidae; genus Anolis; species Anolis sagrei. The sequence goes on from NC_090023.1 coordinate 156,796,352, forward strand.
TTCGAAATGAAAACAGAACAAAAACAGAACACCCCTAAAATATGATTTGGTATTAAACACCTCTTGGTGTTTGTTTATACTACATAAATTGGAAGAGGTGAATAGGGCTAGATATGTAGTTGATATTTTGGCTGGAAAAAAACTTTGGAAAACCCCCTTTTAGATTACAAGTCCGAAATATCCAAGTTATTATGGCCAGTAATCATGCTAACTAGATGATTCTAGGAGCAGTAGTCCAAAAGACATATTTTTCTAGCTCTGAGGACAACCACACATTTAGCTTAGCTTGTAAGTATGATATTTCATTTTCACCTTGTTATGATTATTGCAAAATAAATGTTACCTACTGATGCTAGCTATTGCATGCTGTTTGGTTCATTTAAACCTGCCAATGGATTGGGCCATAGATTACTTCGAAGGGTTAAAAATAGATAAAGGGGTTTTCTTCTAGTCTTATGTCACTCCACATACACTGTAAATTTTGCTTCACGGAGAGAGGGAATTTCTCTTTTTTTAATTCATTGTCCTTTCTCAGGTGGATTAAAAGGAAGATAATATTTCATGGTGACTCCTTTACCAGTGTAAATTCACCTGGTGTCTACAATTATATCAGTAGACAAAAGACACACACACACACACACACAGACACATATATTCTCTCAGGCATTTTATTGTATTACTTCAATGGTCTTATCATCAATCTTTTACTGTTTGTGCAGTGTGTAGGATGGGCCCTGCAGCTACTGTGGAAATTTTCTTTCTTCTCTTTGTTTCTGCTATCTTTCATTATTGTGTTTTTTATTGTACATTGTTATATTTTATTCTTATTCGCTGGTTTTGTTGTGTGCTGCCAACACAAAACAAACCACACTACAGAAAATATTTTGGGAGAGTTTTATACTCGCATTTTAAGGGAAGATGCTGATTTCAAAATAGTACTTTATAATCAAAAATGTAACCCAAAAACCTAGCAAAATATGAATGCAAAATTCCCAAACTGGATTGAGCAAGTACAGTGTAGTGTCCGATCCTTTCTAGCTTCATGCTGACCAATAGTGCTTGGGAACATTTGAATATTCTGGACCATAGCCACCAGATTTTGGGCTAAGGCTGTCATGACTGATGTAATTTTCATTGCCATCCTTTTCAGAAATGCTCCTTAGAGAAGACTTGCCCTTGTTGAAAGATGTGAGAGATGATAGTGGAACTATCAAGCAAAGTAATCAAACTGGCAATGCAGAAGGTTAACACCAACCACGCACAAGCCCACCCACTCAACCACCCATCATATACAGCATGTAGCAGAGTAAAGGAGCAAGTTTTGTTTCTTTGTAAAGCAGGGAAAAGTAGCTTTACTTACAACTACTTGTGTATAATGAAATACAAGGTTTAATTGTATATCAAAAAGAAATATATCTCACATTTCTGAACAGGTGAAGAGCTCAATACCCTGAGCATGAAGCAACAGGAAAATCTCCCCATGATAAAAATCTGGTGGACAATGATGGCCCTTTTATTGAGTTGTTATTATGTTTAGTTATGATAAATTGTTTGTATTAATTATTTGTATTTAATATATTATGTATTTGTATTTTAATTGTGTATTTGTGTGGCACCGAATGACTGCTATCTATATTGTAAACCACCCCGAGTCCCCAAGTGAAGATGAGACAGGATCAGGCATGTAGCCGGGAGGGGGGGGGGGGCTTGGGGAGCTTCAACCTCCCCCCCCCCCCCAAAAAAAAATTCTCATGGTGGTCTGAGAAAAGGCCTTACTGGTACATTATTTAAACTGTTATGTTTATTCATATCATGATCTGATCACCATGCTCAATATATTTCACATGCATGGGGGTATTGGGGTAATGATACAAAAGGTTTGCTAGGCTAGACCCTCTTTCACTCAGACTCAGCCCCCCCCCCCCCCCCCCCGGAATCAAAATTCTGGCTACGGGCCTGGACAAGATATAAATAAAGTTGACCTGACTTGATTCTAAATGTTGTTAGATTATAGCCCTTGTTGTTCCTTCACCATTAAATACATTGGATATGACCTTTGAGAAAAGCAGTCTAGCAACATCAGAGAGCTACAATTGGTTATCCTTTGTGAAAGCCATCACCATGGTTATTGATTAATTATCTTCAATTTTCTTTCTTGGAAACAGACAAAAAATGCTAGTAGTTCATGATCGAGCATAGCAGTGGGGAAAAAAATCCTTCCATATGCTCAAATCACCAGCTGTGTCTGTGCCAAACCTAAATGTATGTGAAATTTTAAAACAAGGAAGTGTGAACAGGCTCACTGTATGTTAGAGAAGCCCAGAAATGTCCATCCCCTGAAAACTGCTTTTGTGAATGATTGCTAGTAGTTTGTTATTCATTCTATTTTAAAAGCAGCTATTTCTGATTTTCTCTCTCTACTTGTTTCTTTAATAAATATGTCAAACTGGAAACTCAAGTCTGAGGACTGGTTCCACTCATTTGCAACCTATACAAGCATAATTTTATAAGTGTTAAAGGGACAACTCGGAAATAAGTCTTTGCTACCGCACGAGTATGGGATCCTGGTTTTATATATGTCCAGGATATAAGTGGAATTAAAACATGAAGGGAACTGCACATGACATGGTGACACACCGGGACTGTGGCACAGTTGGCTGAGTGTCAGCTGCATTAAGATCACTCTGACCAAAAGGTCATGAGTTCGAAGCCAGCCTGGGTTGGAGTGGGTTTCCAACCAATTGTGTGTAGCCTGTTGTCGACCTTTGCAACCCGAAAGACAGTTGCATCTGTCAAGTAGGAAGATTAGATACCACCTTAAAGTGTGGGAGGCTAAATTAACTAATTTATGAGGCCATAAAAAAAAGACTCCAGCAAGCACTCCAGCAAAAAGCATGCGGGGAATGCGGAAGTACTTCATCAGTGTCGCAGATGGACAATGAAAGTGACAGCTCCCCTGGCGGCCAGAAAAAGTTAAATAGCCTCTGTATGTATTGTCGAAGGCTTTCATGGCTGGAATCACTCAGTTCTTGTGGGTTTTTTCGGGCTATATGGCCATGTTCTAGAGGCATTTCTCCTGACGTTTCGCCTGCATCTATGGCAAGCATCCTCAGAGGTAGTGAGGTCTGTTGGAATTGGGAAAAAGGGGTTTATATATCTGTGGAATGACCAGGGTGAGACAAAGGGCTTTTTGTAAGTTGGGCTAGGTGTGAATCTTGCAACTGCCCACCTTGATTAGCATACAATGGGCTGACAGTGCCTGGAGCAAACTCTTCTTGAAAGGTGATTAGATGTCCCTGCCTGTTTTTCTCTCTGCTGTTTTTGCTGTTGCAATTTTAGAATTTTTTTTAATGCTGGTAGCCAGATTTTGTTCATTTTCATGGTTTCTTCCTTTCTGATGAAATTGTCCACATGTTTGTGGATTTCAATGGCTTCTCTGTGTAGTCTGACATGGTGGTTGTGAGAGTGGTCCAGCATTTTTGTGTTCTCAAATAAAATGCTGTGTCCAGGTTGGTTCATCAGGTGCTCTGCTATGGCTGATTTCTCTGGTTGAAGTAGTCTGCAGTGCCTTTCATGTTCCTTGATTCGTGTTTGGGCGCTGCATTTGGTGGTCCCTATGTAGACTTGTCCACAGCTGCATGGTACACGGTAGACTCCTGCAGAGGTGAGAGGATCCCTCTTGTCCTTTGCTGAACGTAGCATTTGTTGGATTTTCTTGGTGGGTTTGTAGATTGTTTGAATGTTGTGTTTCCTCATCAACTTCCCTATGCGGTCAGTGGTTCCCTTGACGTATGGCAGGAACACTTTTCCTCTGGGTGGATCTTCATCTTGACTCTCGTGGCTTGTTCTTCTGATGTCTGAGCCTCTCTGTATGTCTGTAACACGGAACAACATTGGGAAAGATTGGGAAAGGCGTACGGCAAGGCTGCATACTCTCACCCAACCTTTGTAACGTGTATGCAGAACATATCATGTGATGTGCGGGGCTGGATTGATGCAAAGCTGGGGTAAAAATTACTGGAAGAAACATTAACAACCTCAGATATGCAGATGACACCACTCTGATGGCCGAAAGCGAGGAGGAGCTGAGGAGCCTTCTAATCAAGGTGAAAGAAGAAAGCGCAAAAGCCGGGTTGCAGCTAAACATAAAAAAAACCAAGATTATGGCAACAAGAATGATTGACAACTGGAAAATAGAGGGAGAAAATGTGGAGGCCATGACAGACTTTGTATTTCTAGGTGGAAAGATTACTGCAGATGCAGACTGTGGCCAGGAAATCAGAAGATGCTTACTTCTTGGGAGGAGAGCAATGTCCAGTCTCGATAAAATAGTAAAGAGTAGAGACATCAGACTGGCAACAAAGATCCGCCTAGTCAAAGCCATGGTATTCCCTGTAGTAACCTACGGATGTGAGAGCTGGACTTTAGGGAAGGCTGAGCGAAGGAAGATCGATGCTTTTGAGCTGTGGTGCTGGAGGAAAGTGCTGAGAGTGCCTTGGACTGCGAGAAGATCCAACCAGTCCATCCTCCAGGAAATAAAGCCCGACTGCTCATTGGAGGGAAGGATACTAGAGACAAAGTTGAAGTACTTTGGTCACATCATGAGGAGACAGCAAAGCCTGGAGAAGACAATTATGCTGGGGAGAGTGGAAGGTAAAAGGAAGAGGGGCCAATCAAGGGCAAGATGGATTGATGGCATCCTTGAAGTGACTGGACTGACCTTGAAGGAGCTGGGGGTGGTGATGGCCGACAGGGAGCTCTGGCGTGGGCTGGTCCATGGGGTCACGAAGAGTCAGAGATGACTGAACGAATGAACAACAACAACAACAATGTCTGTATATGTTGAATGTTAATGATTGCTTGATTGATATGTTTTGTATAATGTGTTTTAACTGCTTTTTGATGTTGTTGTGTTAACCTTTACTGTGTGAACCGCCTTGAGTCGCCTTCTTTGGCTGAGAAAGGCGGTATAGAAGTAAAGCAAATAAATAAATAAATAAATGTCAAAATTGGCATTGAATGTTTGCCATATATGTGTACACTGTAATCCGCCCTGAGTCCCCTGCGGGGTGAGAAGGGCGGAATATAAAAGCTGTAAATAAATAAATAATAAATGTTCCTCACGACATCAGTGATGTACAGAATGGAGCCAGACAAACAGACACCAAGCCATCAAAACCCTCTTTGGATAAAAGTGTCACACAAGTATTTTAATTGCTTTGAGATGCTGAGTCTTTTGCTCTTGATTCTTTTCAGCACATAAGTTTTATCTACAGAATGCTTTTCGAAATCAAGGGCACAAAAGGAGAATAGATTCATGTACCTAGGCAAGGGTAGGCATATATTTCTCAGAACTGCTTTTGTTACAGTAAACAAATCTTCACCACTATTATCCTTTCATGAAATAATTGTGAAGTGCTGCACAATGAACTTAAAGTAGCCTTTGTATTTTTTCAATGTGTGGACAACTGTTGACTGAACTGGGTGAAAAGAACAGAAAGAAATCCCCTTCCAATGCAGTCTAGCTTCCAATTACTGTCATAGATAAAATAACATTTTGTTCCAGATACTCTACAAATGCATTGTATTGTAACAGCTTCTAGGGCAAGTGGGTGACTTCTTGGGGTGAAGTGGGGGACACATTGGGATAACATGTCTTCTTTTTGAAGAAGGTTGTTGAAATCAGAGCAAAAATGGATGAGGAGAAAATGTGTTTTGCCCTACAGGCAAAACGCTTCTAGCAAGTATTTTTGTGTTTTTAAAAAGTAAAAAAAAATCCTTTTTAGGTACTTTTGAGAAATAAAAAAAACTTCCTTGAGAAATATGTACAGTGATACTAGAGTTAAGATTAGTTCTGTGACCAAACTCTTAATTCAAATCACTCTTATCTGAAAGCATATTTTTGTATTGAAATGCTATTAATCAATTCTGTCCCCCTGAGACCCCCCTTGCAATTTTTGTTCTTTTTTTTTTTTTAAAAAGAAAATATACTTTATAAATAACAAATAATGCATAAATGCACATTCACATAGAACAATAATACAGGAAAGATCAATTTTAAATTGTTAGAAGATGAAAGTTGTGGCAAGGAAGCATCATTTTCTTAATTCAATACTAATTCCAGTCTTCCTCTCTCCCTTGCTCTCTCTCTTCATGAAACCAAACATACCAGAAATAAAAACCACACAAAATCAAATAACCCAAAGTTCCTCAAAGTGGACAAGAGCAAAGAGAACAGCAATCTCCCAACCCATTATGCAAAGTAAGCATTCGCAGTATAGTTGATTTTGCCCAGGGGCGCTCTTGAGGCGCTCTTGGGGGAAAATAGACCTTGACATATGCGAGTTATAGTTACTGGGATGTATAGTTCACCTAAAATCAAAGAGCATTCTGAACTCCACCAATGATGGAATTGAACCAAATATGGCACACAGAACTCCCACGATGAACAGAAAAAATATATCAGTGATTGGTTGGGGGGGGGGGGGGGAGCAAAATACTGTTTGCTTGCCATTGAAAATTACCTAGGGTCACCTCTGCTCCCAAAGCAGAAAAGCATGAGACGCAGAGGCTGCTCCCTTGAAGCCCTAAAGCCCTGTACTTGGCACTAGTGCTCACTCTGGGCTACCAGTCCCTCTGGTATTAGCTCTTAATGCAAAACGTTCCTCGTATGTTAAAGCAAACCTGGGCCGAGCAACAGCTATTAACTCAAAATACTCGTAAGTTGGGATGGTCTTAAGTTGAGGTTCCACTGTAACTATTTTTGTGACTTATGTTGAGAGCCAGTGATGTAATGGTTTAAGACTAAACTAGGAGGCACTGTGTTTTATGGAGTTTAATAAGTTTTAAAGTATATTTAATGATGTGTTATTTTAACTATGTATTTTAATAAGTCCCATATTTAATTTGATTTTAATGTTAATATGTTTTAGGTTTTAATGCATACATTGTGTAATTTTTCAGTATTAGCTGCTTTGAGTTGCCTTTGAGAAAGAGAAAGCAGATGTCAATATTATAAATAAATAAAGTGTTTGACTAGGCTCTTGTGATCAGATTTCAAATCTCTGCAGTCATGGAAGCCCACTACGTGACCTTATCCAAGTTACCTATTATCTGTTTAAAGTGCATGCACTTTGGTCTCAGGTGACATTATTATCTCATGACAATAAGGTTTTGAATCATGAAGTTTCATTTTTCTGATCACACTTTTGTTTTAATGGCTGCTATTTTTTCATATAATAGATCTATATAGTAGAATTAATGCAGTTTGACATCATCTTAATTGCTATGTCTCAATGCTATGGAATCATAGGTATAACAGTATTTTTACAAGGTCTTTAGCCTTCTCTGCCAAATAGTGCTGATGCCTCACCAAATTACAACTTCCATTGTTAATTTTGCATTGAGCCATGGCAGTTAAGGCGGTGTCAAGCTGCATTAATTCTACAGTGGAAATGCATTGGCAGGCACTGATTTGATCTAATTTTCATGTATCTTAATTACAATGTTTTGGTCTGGCCTGATGCAGAAAGAGATCCCTAGTGATAACACCGTGAGTTATGATATTGAGTGGCACCCTTCCTAATGATGCCACTAGACTCCATACTTCACAAGGCTCAGGGAGAGCCCTAAGACTTGTGGTACTTCATTTTCTTATCATTAGTTTATCAGATGCAGAGAGGGGGGTGCCTTTTCTCCACTTCTTTCCACTGTGGGAACGGAGTCCCATGGAGCCCATCACATGATGCAGGGCAACTTCTGGTGGGATGCATGAAACTCAGTTCCAGCAGTGGAGAGAAATGGAGCCCAGAGTGCCCCTGGAGGAGTTCGATAAACACCTAACTCCTCATTAAAAATTAAGAAGAAGCAGGGGGAGACTGCTCTGAAGGGGGAAACAGGGGCGGCTCGTCCATTATGAGAAGTAAGAACACTTTTTTTTTGCCAGGGTCGCAGAGGCGCCTCTGTAAATGCCCCTCGACCACCACTTGAGGAGTGCCCCCTCAGCTCACAACAGCCCTAGCAGTCTGGGGGGAGCCTCGGCTTTCTTGCCTCGCTGCTGGGCGATCCTCTTCCCAAAGGGGCCGGGCCCTTGAGCCTCGCCTAGCCCCTTTGTTCCTGCTCCACCCGGCCACCGGGTGCGCGAGCAGAGCCGGCACTCAATTGTTCTCTGCATTCGATCCCTTCCCCATGACCGGCTTCCTTTCCCGATCCCCCAGCGCTCCACCCGCCTCCTCTCCTCTCCCCAATCTGTGGGTGGGCCAAGGGGCGGAGCTGCCACGTCTGGCCCACTTCGGGTCCAGAGGCGTGTCTGAAGATCCCAGCGTGCGCACCAAAAGTCGCCTCTTCTCCTGACTTTCTCTTCAGCCATTGGGACCAAGAGAGAGAGAGAGAGAGAGAGACCCTCCAGCTAGAGGTATCTCCCACCTCCGCTCCCTCCTTTGTTTTTGTGCCTACCTTCAGGAAAGGTGGGCATCTCCACCTCTGTCTCTCTCTCTTTCTCTCTTGGTCCCAATGGCTGAGGAGAAAGTCAGGAGAAGAGGTGACTTTTGGTGCACATGCCGGGGTCTTCAGGCACGCCTCCGGACCCAAAGCGGGCCAGGCAAGAGAGCAAGTGCGGCAAGTGTAGTTACTGGGATGTATAGTTCACCTACAATCAAAGAGCATTCTGAACTCCACCAATGATGGAATTGAACCAAATATGGCACACAGAACTCCTACGACGAACAGAAAATATATATCAATGATTGGTTGGGGTGGGGGCAAAATACTGTTTGCTTACCTTTGAAAATTACCTAGGGCCACCTCTGGGGGGAAATAACATGGGAAAATGGACAATGGACCCCGATGGGAGGGAACAGAGCCAGTTCTCTGTGCTGCCCCATGCTTTATCCCTGCCCATCTGATTAGGTCCTTAGATAGTTTCAAGTTATATGCTGTGCTCAATGGACTATGGCTCCTAGTCAACAACCAAATCTTATGGAGTCACTCTGCTATAACAATTATCTCCTTGTTCACAGTGGACCTCATTGTAGGGAATTTCCTTCCTACTACCTTTGTTTGGAAAATTATGTTCCAACCCTTTTCTCCTACACCATATGCTCTAATTAAAAGTGCCTGTCTAGAAGCATGGCACTACATAGAGGAGGGAAGCATCCCTTGATGCCTATAGAAGCCCCACTGCTTCCTTTGAGGATATTTGCTAGCAGCTGTTGGTGCTTGAGTAATGCCCTTTCAGTTCCTGCCTACCACCCCCAAATTATTTCAGTCTTCTTCCTCCACACACAAGCAACATTCAGCTGGCACCATAACATCTACTACATTCTGGTGATTGAAGCTTGTTGTTTGGTTTACAATTAGAATATTTATACATGTAGAATGTATCCTAAACAGACATATAATTGTGGGCAGTGTATGGCATTGCCATTTGCTTTTCAATCAAATTAACAACAATAACACCCTCTGCCATGATAGAAAGGGAGGGATCCAAAACTGGGGAGTGGGCAACACTAAGTTATTATTTATATATGACAGTATTAATCAATTATTTGTCACTGAGACCACTGCAAGGAGAAATAAAGAAGTTGGTTATGTTTTTTTTCTTCACTTATTTTAAAAAGAAATTTTTACTGAGACAGATTGTCAGAAAAATGGCAGCCTTCCAGTAATTCTTTGCAGAACATGAGGAATGGAGGAGGTGCTCATTTTTAAGTTATCAGGAAACTGATGGAGTGATTAATTTTGTTCTCTTTTCAAGAACTGGACAATGCCAAAAGATGTGGAATGACATAATTAAGAGATAATAAAAAATTAATTTCCAAACAAACTCCCAAATTTATTAATTATTATTTATTTTGGTTATTTCTACCCCGCCCTTCTCACCCTGGAGGGGGCTCAGGGCGGCTTACAAAGGCACAATTCGATGCCGGCATCAACATAACAGTAGAATAAAAAACAATGTAGCAACAATTAAACAATTAACAATCAGTTTCTACATTGCAACAATAAAACCAATAAAACCAATAAAACCGATTTCACCTAATTAACGCTCAGCATTCGCCATCTCATAGTCCAAATTTCAATTCCACTTTGTCAGTCCTGTCAGTCCTAGTCGTCTAATTGTCCTTATCTAGTTGTTAGATTGCCCGAAGGCCTGGTTGCACAACCACATTTTTAATTTTGTCCTGAAGGAGAGGAGGGATGTTGATAACCTAATTTCCCCTGGGAGTGAGTTCCACAGGTGAGGGGCCACCACTGAGAAGGCCCTGCTCTTTGTCCCCACCAACCTCACTTGTGATAGAGGTGGGGTTGAGAGCAGGGCCTCCCCAGATGATCGCAAACTCTGAGGTGGGATGTAGAGGGAGATACGTTTGGACAGATACGCTGGACTGGAACTGTATAGGGTTTTGTAGGTCAAAACCAGCACCTTGAATTGTGCTCGGAACTGAATCAGCAGCCAGTGGAGCTGACATAACAGGGGGGTTTGTGCACACTAGAATATACATCACTTAGAGTCTTGTGTTATCTTAAAGTATTATGTATTAGCATCCGTATCAAAATCAGTAAATATTTTCAGCAATGCATTTTCTGTATTTTGACCCATTTTATGTTTTTTTTCTATTTCTGTAATTTTTGAAATCATCTCAAAATAAATGTAAAATGCTGTTAATGCATATTTTCTTTTAAAAACAAAGCAGTTCAATTCACATTTTCTCAGAATATCTTTTAAAATTTATTTTTAATAAGTTTTAACTACTGAAAACGGTGCCATGGCTTCAGGCGTTTGGTGAAGTGCAACATCTGTTGGATAGCTATGTTAATTTGATTATTTTATCTTCAGCTTTTCCACCAAAAATGACATTAAGGTAGATAACGATAGCAAAATTAAAATTGAAATGATAATTAAAACACTAAAACTGGTTAAGAACAAAATTATATTAAAATGTGTTTATTGAATACTTTGCCTTTCCCGAAATATGAGTTCTAATATGCCATAGTTTGTCTTAAATGTCAACAGTCTGCCTGATGTTTATGTATTTAACTAATTTACTTATTTTATTTGTATCTGACTTTTTCCCCAGTATAGGAGCCAAGGGCCAGTAAACATTCTAATCCAGGTCCCATCAATACTGTCATATAATGCAGTTTCCGAATGCAGTATTACTGCATTGAACTGGATTATGATTCTACACTTCCATATACTGCAATTCAATGCAGTTAAGATGCATTCTGAAATAATCCAGTTCAATTATATGGCAGTATTGATGGGGCCCCATAAGCTGATAACAGCTACTAAGAAAACCTTTTCTGTCTCCACCAAAATACACTCAAGTTTGAGGAGTCATATGAAAAAGTAGCCTAGACTTCTGTATGAAGGAAAAAAATCAGCAAATGTGCATTGCATAACATAGAAGAACACGATAAAATTCCTTCTGCACAGACAACTATCTTTCTGTTTGGTCACTAACAGACCAAGAGGAGGGTTTCATTACTCCTCATCATCAGTGAAGGTTTTAGTCTGAATTTTGAAGCGCTGAACCCTGGCTAGGTCTACTTTGAAACACATACAAGGCTGTCCACACAGCATGCTTCCAAGCTTAGTTGTTTGCTAGAGTGTAAGCCACTCCAAGTCCCTTAGGGGAGATGGTGCTGGGATATAAATAAAGTATTATTATTATTATTATTTGATACACAACAAGAGTAGTATACAGCAAACACGATCACTATGCTTGCTTTTGTATTCAGTCACACATTGGATACTTCCCAAGTGTCTAGGACTATGTGATGTATCGGTGAAAAATGCATGCAGATGCAAGTAGGGTGGCCTTTTGCAACTGACAGATGGTAATTTTGTCAGCTCTGATCATTTTTAAGTGCAGGCCGAGGTCTTTAGGCACTACACCCAGTGTGCCAATCACCACTGCGACCCCCTTGACTGGCTTGCAGGTCAATCTTTAAATGTTCATGTTGTGTAAGCTTTTCCAGTTGCTTTTCATCAATTCTGCTGTTGCCTGGGATCTATACTTTGTTTTTTTTACATGATTGTGAGTTCAGAAGCATTATTATTATTATTATTATTATTATTATTATTATTATTATTATAAACACAAGAAAATGAGTCCACAGCAGACAAGGTCACTCTGCTGGCTGCTGTATTGGATCACATGCTGGACACTTCCCAAATGTCTAGGGCTGTGTGATGTATTGGTGAATAATGCGTGCAGATCCCAGTAAGATGGCCTTCTGCAGCTGGCAGATGGTAATTTTGTGAGTGCCGATTGTGTTTAAATGCAGGCCAAGATGTTTAAGCACTGCACCCAGTGTGCTGGGTGCACTGGGACCACCTTTACTGGCTTGTGCCAGAGTCTTTGCAGTTTGATCTTTAAATAATAATAATAATAATAATAATAATAATAATAATAATAATAAGTCTAACCTAGTGATACCAGTCTGAGTCACTGGACTGTAACCCTTACCTTGCCCACCATTCTGGGCTTTGTGGTATCCAACAAGAATGAAAATGATGGTATTTGTTGTTCAGTGCTTAGAGTAAAACAAACTGGAGTGACAAAGCAATGCAAGAGAGGGAAGGAGGAAAAGAAGGGGGGTCACTCCCACTTTTTATTTTCCCTTTTCTGATTGTCTCATTGGTATAGCTATTTAGTTTAGGTGTTGATTGATAAACCCTACCATTTTCATTCCTGTTGGGCACCTCAAATGCCCGTTCAATGGGGCAAATTAGGTGCCTGAACCTGAGGGAAGCAAGGTAATGGTTTAAACTGCCAGATATTTTCATTAGCCCAAAATGAAGATGAGATCCGAAAGTTCTGGAATATCCCACAACTTTTTAAAACAGAAGAAGGTCACATTAAGTGGCATTCCCCTGGATTATAGCAAATAGACCCTGTGTGTCCATTCAACTGCATACTGGCTCATATGACCCATGTAGATGTGTCCGTAGTGAGTTATTACGTTTTCATGTTATCACTTAAATCTAGCTAATGGACTGAAAAACAGGACAATTGGCCAGACTCACAAACAAGTTTCTTAGATAGTTCAAAGCCAATGAGATACTACTACATAATGCCTATGATTGCTTCTATGCAAATCTCTCTCAAATCTATGTCTGTTTCTGGCATCTTGGTGTTTTTTTTTTTGTCCTATACAACCAGCTGAACTATTTTGTTATCACTTAGTCTGAAATGCAAAAAAATTCCATACATCATATGATATAACCTTTCACTGATGAACTCCCATAACACAATTAATAGATTAGCACCAAAATCAATGAAGTGTTTTATGGCAGGTTTGCAGGATATTTGTCACTTTACTGGAGCTATAAAGAATTTCAAATTTAATTAGAGTAACAATGGGGGAGTGTTACTTAATGTTGCCTTAAATTGCTCAGCTGGACTATTTTCCTGATCAAGCTTACTATTATTATTACCATTCTGACTCCTCTGCCACCAGTTGCTTTCCCACCTTCAGGATATGGATACTGTGCTTATGTATATTATGCTTTGTTTTGATTCCTGCAGACAGAAAAACATCTTAGGGAGGCAATTTTTAACAGATAAAGCATCAGTGGAAGAAGGTTTAATCACAGCTCCCCACTGGTCCCTGCTCTGATAAAACTCTGAACTCAAGAAGCGGCAGCAAACTAAAACCAAAACAAACTCAAAATGTATTAAAATAGGTGCCAGTGTCCAATTTGGTTAGACCACACCTGGAATATTGTGTCCAATTCTGGGCACCACAATTCAAGAGAGATATTGACAAGCTGGAATGTGTCCAGAGGAGGGCGATTAAAATGATCAAGGGTCTGGAGAACAAGCCCTATGAGGAGCGGCTTAAGGAGCTGGGCATGTTTAGCCTGAAGAAGAGAAGGCTGAGAGGAGATATGATAGCCATGTATAAATATGTGAGAGGAAGCCACAGGGAGGAGGGAGCAAGCTTGTTTTCTACTGCCCTGGAGACTAGGACATGAAACAATGGCTTCAAACTACAAGAAAGGAGATTCCATTTGAACATGAGGAAGAACTTCCTGACTGTGAGAACCGTTCAGCAGTGGAACTCTCTGTCCCAGAGTGTGGTGGAGGCTCCTTCTTTGGAAGCTTTTAAACAGAGGCTGAATGGCCATCTGTCAGGGGTGCTTTGAATGCAATTTTCCTGCTCTTGGCAGAGGGTTGGACTGGATGGCTCATGAGGTCTCTTCCAACTCTTTGATTCTATGATTCTATGAATTTAGTATTGTCTTTTGTTGTTCAAGAACTGTTAGGAAGAAATATGCATTGTATTATCTGTGTAAGTTTAGGGACAGTTCTATAGTACAATGCAATCCAGTTTGGAAGTGGAGTGAAACAAATCAATTTTGCTGTGAAGCGCTGACACAAACATCCCAGGAACTGATTTTAAGTGGGAATGGTGACCATAGTATTCACTTAATGCAGATCGGAACTGAACCCAGGAATCACAGTATTTGTGGCTAGATATTTGCAGAGAAATGCAGTGTTTTTTCCTTACTCAGTCCACTGAGATGCATATCCATGTCTGTTCAGGATCACCTCAGTTTCAAGTGCTGCATGATATATACTTTGATCAGTTGCATTACATTATCTAACTTGTTCTGGACTTCATAGTTATTTTTTAGGTGCACTATTTATGGCTTGATGCATTCTGCAACATAAATTGTGGGTATGAACACCCATCCTCGAGCTGACTTCAAATGGCATTACAGGGTCTGTGTAGAACTACAAAACCTACAAAACCCTTTACGGCTCTGGCCCAGCGTACCTGTCCGAACGTATCTCCTTCTACGTCCCACCTTGGAGTTTAAGATCTGCTGGGGAGGCCCTGCTCTCGGCCCCACCTTTATCACAAGCGAGACTGGTGGGGATGAGGGACAGGGCCTTCTCGGTGGTGACCCCTCGCCTGTGGAATGCACTCCCGGGGGAGATTAGGTCATCAACATCCCTCCTTGCTTTCAGAAGGAAGCTAAAAACCTGGATATGGGACCAAGCCTTCGGGTAATCTGGCAGATGGACAAAGACAACCAATGACGACCAGAGTAGGAAAGGATAATGACGATGCTAGATGGATTACGGACTATGAATTGGCGAACATTGACCATAAGATGATTTTATTGCTGCTAGTATACTGTTTGATTGTTTTAATTAGTTATAACTGTTGACATTATATGGTAAATTTGTGTATTGTATATTGTACTGTATTTTGTGAATTGTTAGGCATCGAATTGTGCCTTTTGTAAGCCGCCCTGAGTCCCCCCTAGGGGGTTGAGAAGGGCAGGGTAGAAGCACTCCAAATAAATAAATAAAATAAATAGAACTGTCCTAAAACACCATTTCCACTTCCTCCCGTCCCTTTTTTAGCATCACTCTCTCTCTCGCTGACTTTCTCGGTTCTTTTTTGCCAGACACCTGAGTTCCATAGCCTGAAGCCAGATGCAAACCAGCTACACAGAGGAATAGACATGCATGCGGAGAGGTTCTGAACATATGCTCAGTTAAGGGATTTGTTTTCAGTATCAACTCATCTCTCTCACTTGGGATAATGGAAAAAAATCACTGGGTGTTTCCATATGTAAATGCTCATTTCAGAACTCTTAAGACTGCTAACAAAGTGGAATATATTTCCCCCCCCCCCCAAAGATCCATATTTTTAAGGGTTGCATCGTGCTTTGAAGAATGAAATCTACACAGAAGTATAACCACTTTTAAAATTATACATGACAGTGTGCTCATTTGGAAAGTTCACACAAATACAGTTTAGTTAGTCAATGCAAAAACTTCTATGTTAGAAAAATGCATATAAAAGCATATATTTTCACTGTCTACATAGAAACGCAGACAGATTTTTCCATGGGATGAAGTTTCTCAGTATAATAAAATACTATTTCTATAATTTTGCTGCAATTATCATACAACCAGAAAATAGTAATTATCCAGAGTTCTGCTACAATTTCAAACTGCTACAATGCAACATTTGTGAGAGTTGGGCTAAGTAATCAACTCTCTCTAGTATTTACTGATATCAGCTTAATTTCTATGGGTCATATTCAACTCAAGTAGAATTAAATGGACTGTTGAAGTATGAGAAAAACATTTAGGCAAATTCTAGTGATTTTATTGGTACTAGTAAATAGAATCATAGAATCATTGAGTTGGAAGAGACCTCATGGGCCATCCAGTACAACTCCCTGCCAAGAAGCAGAAAAATCATATTCAAAGCATTCAGGATAGTGTTTTTGAGCCTTTTGGACCTGTCTGAAACAGTCCCCGCCTCCAAACAAAAGGGAGGAGGAGAAAATAGTCACAGATCATCTTCTGGACTCAAGAACTGAGATATAACTGGAGAAAACACCAAAGAATATGTGGGATAGGAGCTGTCAAATAGTCAAGAGGTGTTCCTGTGAGCAGTCCCCTACTAAGCACTGACATTTCTTGTATCATGAGTCTGGTATGTTTTTTTTATTAATGTAATAATTCAAAATACCAAAATTTCAAAATATCTTTGTTTTTCCTGTGTACAGTGCTAATTTTTAAAGTTTCTGACTTCTGCATTAGAGATTGCTGAGATTGGGAGGAAAGCCCAGTTTCCCTGGAGTGGAGTCTCTTCAAGATCAGTTCCTCAAGTCTATTCCAGAGCAGCAGGATTGGAGGGAGAGGAAAACCCATTATGCCCAGAGGTTGTTCCCCCCCCCCCCCAGGTTTTCTTTAAAAAAAATGGAGTAGGCAGAAACTGCACTCACTCGTGTGATAAATATGAAAATGGATGATTTTGGGAGAAAAGGCAAGAAAAAACATCATGATAAGAATAACAAACAAAACTATGTGCTCTGCAATGATAATAATCTATATATATATATAAATGCTCTGTGTATAATGAGTACCTTAAAAACAAAAGAACCAATGAACAAAATCAAACCAATTTTGACGACAAAACATCTCACAAGGAATGACCATCACTCAAAAATTAGGATTTTGTTATCTATCTATCTATCTATCTATCTATCTATCTATCTATCTATCTATCATCTATCTATCTATCTAAATGCTCTGTACATAATGAGTACTTTAAAAACAAATAACCAATCAACGAAATCACACCAAATTTGGTGACAAAACATCTCACAACACAAGGAGTGACCATCACTCAAAAATTTATGATTTTGTCATTTGAGAGTTGTAGTCACTGAGATTCACAGTTCACCTACAATCAAAAGCATTCTGAACCCCACCAACGCCAGAATCGGGGCAAAAAAACCTCTGGGTTCCCACACAGAACCCCCATGACCAACAGAAAATACTTAAGGCCATCCAATCCAACTCCCTTCATCGGGGCAAGAAAACATAATCAAAGTCCCCTGACAAAGAGCCATCTAGCCATAGAGATAGATAGATAGATAGATAGATAGATAGATAGATAGATAGATAGATGGCTAGATAGATAGATATGATTCACACACAGATATAGTATAATAAATTTGAAAGGGTCCTTTAAAGAAGGACAATGATATGTTGCATGTTCCAGGGTGGGCAAACCAGACAATCTTCACATCAACACTGACAAAGAAAGAGCAAGAAATACTGTTTACCCACAAGCATAAAGAAATTACATATATTAGAAACCAACACTTTCTCATTTCTTTATTTCCAGATCACCAGACTGGGCCACAGCAACGCATGGCAGGGGACAGCTAGTAATAATAATAATAACAACAGCAACAGCAACAACTAATATATTTTTATATCTAGCCACCATCTCCCTGAAGGGATTTTGGGCAGCTTACCTGGGGACCAAGCCCAGTATTAAGCTAAAACACAATTAAAACATAAAAACCATATAAACAATCTAATTAAAACAATTAAAAGCAGCAGAGTAAAAGCATCATACAAATGCATCATCCAACATCAACAACAGTAACCAGAAAATGGTGGGCATGATCAGATTTGATAGGGCAGGGCAAGGACTTGTGCAAAATGCAGACTATAGGGCAGGGGATGAGGATAAAGTGCTGAAAACCAAATCAATAAATTAGGGCTGGGCAGACCTGATCAGGGACTAAACCCATCATTCAAAGGCACACAGGAACATCCAGGTTTTCAAATCCTTGCAGAAGGCGGACAGAGTGGGGGCTAATCTAATCTCCATGGGGAGGGAGTTACAGAGCTGGGGGCGAGGGCACCACTGAGAAGGCCTTCTCTCTCACCACCACCAACCGTGTTTGTGATGGTGGTGAGGGTGAGAGAAGGGCCTCTCTGGCAGATCTTAGAGCCTGTGCCGGTTCGTAGGAGGAGATATGGTCACAAAGATAAGTAGGACCCGAACTGTTTAGAGGTTAATAGGTAATAACCTGCACTTTGAATTGGGACCAGAAGCTTATCGGCAGCCAGTGGAGCTGCTTCAGTAGAGGCCTAAACACACAGGACTAAAAACACACAGTAATATGATTCTCCCCTCCCTCCACGTGGGATAAAGTTCCTTATTGTTATCTGAAGTGTCCTGTGAAAGTATATCAGAGTCCACTACTAGTCCTAAAGCTATTGTTCAAGAAACCCAATAGTAACAGTTTTTATATCCCTTTTAATATAGGACTACATCCGCACTTCCTCTAAAATATATCAATATATACACAGTGCAAGGTCAGAAGCCACTCTCTCCAAAACTTTTCCATGGATATGGTAGAGAAGGAATGGGGAGATAGTGGTCTGCATTCAGTTCAAGGCTACTTTTTGTCTTTCTAGTGCTCCAATGTTTTGGGGAAAAATATATATTTTGTTTGTTTATTTTTACTGCAAGGACTCTAAACACCCCTTAGGGAATGTGGGAGGCAATTTGGACACACCTTTGAGTATTCATTGGCCATTTTGACTCTTTTTTTTCTAACATTCCTCTCTTGGGACTAAAATGGATCAGATAAGAGCCCAAGAGGATGAAATTGTGTCATTCCCTTTATGAGATACTGGGAAGGATCTGAGTAGGCAATATTTCAGTTTGGAAAGATGTAGCAATTCTGCCTCCCTCTAAGGACCCCTGGTAGTTACTGTTTGTTGCCTCACTTCCACTAGCTTCCTATCCTTGCTTTAAAGAGTTAAAGCTAGCTAATTCCGATTTTTACCCACTACCAATATTTCCCCTCACCCTCGATATCCCTTATAAATAATATCTCAGCTTTCTGTGAGGTCTAGCCAATCATAAGTCTTTTCCAGGTTAGAGGGAGGCATATTTGTTTCTCATTTGCAATCTTAAATACTTCAGCATATCTAGGAATATCATGGAGCATGCAGACATCACTACTTATTTTTGACAGCTCAGTATCACTTACAAACTGATAAGAATTCAAACATCCTGTTATGCTGTTAAGAAATTATTTCCACACCTCAAATTCTTACCATTTCATGCACGTTTCTAGCACTTCCTTTACAAGAGCACGTCCATCCTACAGTGATTTTAATCTCCCTCCTCACCCTCACTCCATCAGATATTGTATAATACCAGCAAACCTAGATGAACACTAATTCACTGTCTCCACTTGATTTAGCACTTTGAAAAAACTTAGAAGATAAAGTGTATATATAAAAAACAGATTGCAAAAAATGAAAGGGACAGCCCAATTTTTAGAATTATTCTACAACCACCCATGCCAAAAAAAAAAAAAAAATCCCCATCAGATGCAAGACCAAAACACATTGAGCTATAGAAAGTAAATGCAAAATGAAACAAGGAAGAAACTGAATGGGATATTGTAGCACCTTTAAGTCTAAAATTGTGCAGAGTAGAACTGTGCTAGAGACTAGCAGTATGTACATTTATAACATACATGTGGAGCTATAGAAGTGTTGTTGCTAGGAACTCCATAGGGAACACAAACGACTGCAGATAAAGAGCTACCAAGACTGCTAAAACTTCGTGAATAATAAGCTAAAATAGCATATTACACATCATCTGAACTGTAATGATGATCATGTACAAATAATACACAAATTAGACTGAGCATAGTGTTGCAATTCTTCCCCTTTGCCCTCTCTGGGCAACTAAATCCTATGTACTTATGTATAAAGTCTAAAAATCATAGTTTAAAAATCCTCAAGAATCCATACAGCCTTTTATCCCACAAGCATCTGCAATAAAATTCAACACTGATGTTTATGGGAGGCTGTCTAAATCCACACCAGAAAGCACACGCTTTCTGGGGTGGGTGTCAAGATGTTCTTCCGGGATTGACCCAGAAGAACATTTGGCGACCCTAACCCCCTCCCCAAAAGACCCCAAACCACTTTAAATTTTAAAATGACACATCAGGAAAGTGGGGGGGGAGCAAACCCCCCCCTCTCCTGGCGCATCATTTTTACATGCTGGAAGAGCTCCAGCGAGACTCTAATGAAGACTGAATAAGTTTATTTCACTTTTTGAAGTGATTGGGGGGGGGGCATTAAAGCCTTGGCAGACCGTGCAAAAAGAATCTGCGAACCCCACCTCCTCCAAGATGAACTGAACCACCTCAACTGGGCTCTCCAGGCCAATGGATACTCCACCTCAGACATCAGAAGAGCTGCAAGACCAAGAACAAGCCACAAGAGTAAAGATGAAGATCCACCCAGAGGAAAAGTGTTCCTGCCATACATCAAGGGAACCACTGACCGCATAGGGAAGCTGATGAGGAAACACAACATACAAACAATCTACAAATCCACCAAGAAAATCCAACAAATGCTACGTTCAGCAAAGGAGGGATCCTCTCACCTCTGCAGGAGTCTACCGTATACCATGCAGCTGTGGACAAGTCTACATAGGGACCACCAAACGCAGCGCCCGGACACGCATCAAGGAACATGAAAGGCACTGCAGACTACTTCAACCAGAGAAGTCAGCCATAGCAGAGCACCTGATGAACCAGCCTGGACACAGCATATTATTTGAGAACACAGAAATGCTGGACCACACCAACAACCATCATGTCAGACCACACAGAGAAGCCATTGAAATCCACAAGCATGTGGACAATTTCAACAGAAAGGAAGAGACCATGAAAATGAACAAAATCTGGCTACCATTTTAAAAAAACTCTAAAATTACAACAGCAAAACAACAGAGAGGAAACAAGCAGGCACAGATTAACACCTCCCAGCGAGAGATTTTCCCAGGCTCAGGCAGGCCTTCAAATGCTAATGAAGGTGATCAGCTGAAACATTCACACCTAACTGCAGCAGGGAAGAGCTCCTTGCCCCACCCCAGCCATTCCACAGATATATAAACCCATTGTCCTAATTCCAACAGACCTCACTACCTCTGAGGATGCTTGCCATAGATGCAGGTGAAACGTCAGGAGAAATGCCTCTAGAACATGGCTCTATAGCCCGAAAAAACCCACAAGAACCTAGTGATTGGGGGGCGTTGGGGAAAGGGGGTGGGATTCCCACAGTTTATTGCGGGTTAGCCAGAATGTCATCTGGACAACCCCTTTTTTTTACTGTGGAAGTTTCTGCAATAAAGGGACTGTCTGGATGGGCCCATAGTCAAGCCTAGGAGATCTTGAAAGAAGCACCAGTCTTCTCTAGCCTATGCCTGGCCTTTTAAAAATGCCTAGGTGAGGAAATGGTGGCGGCAGGAGGGTGGGTTGGCTTCCTGGATCATTCTTTTTTTTTTCCCTTTCTTGAAGATAGGGACCACACTTACATTCCTCCAATCTGCTGGGTCTTGTCCTATTCAATACATTATGGATCCCAGAATCTCCAAACCAGTAGGCAAAGTAGCTGCAAGCTGTGGTGCAAAACAGTAACATTTCTAAGTTTCGATGAAGCAAGTTAGTAATGATTTGACTTCTATCCTATTGGATTCAATTACACTTAAGCAAACATAATACCAGATGTGCTGGATCAAACTAAAAGTCTGTGTAGTTCTGCATTCTGTTCTTACTGTGGCCAACTGGATTTACATTAGACACTGATAGCCAGGCCACGAGTTGCCTAACACCATTCTCTCAAGTTCTCTTGCAGCTGGTGTTCAGATACAAATTGCCAGAGACTGTGAGTAATTTACATGATTTTCTCTAAATCCTCTTTAAAGCTGCATGAGTTGGTGGCTATCAATGCAATTTGCATTAGCAAAATCCACAGTTTGATGTTGACGTAAAAGAACAAAACCTCCCAAACATATCAAAACAGGTACAAGCAACAAAGTACATCAAAACAGATGAATCAGCCAGCCAATTAAAATGTCTTGGCAAACAAAAACCTTTCAAACAGGGACCAGAAGAGTGGTGTTGGTGTTCATCAAATCTCGCTAAGGAGAGTATTGCATAATTAAGGTTGTATAACAGAAAAGGTTTCCATTCATGTTAATACTTGGCATATATTGAGGCATTTGGAGGAAATGCTCCATTGTGAACTTGGCCACAGGCAGAGCATAGACGAGGGGTATTTTTTAAGTAAGGTCCGTTTTGTTGTAGACACTAGTAGTTCACGCGCATACCGCAACGAGCGCGTGCGTCGTGTACCGGCATGCTTCGGGAACAACTGTGCTCAGTTTCCGCTCTGTAGCTAACCTGTACGGTTCTGTTCTGTGCTTTAAAAATGTTTAAGGCTATCAACTCACCCGCCGCATGTGAGGTTCGCTCAGTGATACGGTTTTTGTCAGCAAGGAACCTGCCTGCTGCAGAAATTCATCGACAGATTTGTGAAGTGTACGGTGATACTGTTATGAGTGAAAGCAAAGTGCGTAAGTGGGTACGACAATTCAAAGATGGCCATGACAACGTCCATGATGAGGACCGCTCTGGTTGCCCTTCTTTGATTATAGACGATTTGGTGGCTTCAGTTGAAGCGAGGATTTGTGAAGAGGGTATTTTAAAATTGGTTCAGAGGTATGATAAGTGTTTGAACAAACTTGGCAACGATGTTGAAAAATAGAGTGAAGTATGTACTTTCTGAAAATAAATTTACTTTTTTGAAATAAACTTTCATTGTGTACTTATGTTCAAACGGACCTTACTTAAAAAATACCCCTCGTATTTGGGTCTGTGGTGATAGAAATCCTTCAGGCTGTTATGCATTTTGGCTTCCTTGTGTGATCTAGAGCTTTTTTCCCCTAAAATGAGGTGGGAGGGAAGCATCTCTAAAAATGAAAAAAGATATGCAAAAGCACTCACCGTTAATACTGTGAGTAATTACGGTGAATTAATACAGTGAGGACTTGCAAATGTGCAAGATGTAAGAAAAACAGTTTCCAGCTAGTCTTGGTAAAGATGGGGAAAAAAACGTGTGAAAAATGAAAGAATAAACATGGATAATGGAACTAAGGACTGAATTTATGACAAAGGATTAAGAGCCCCAGGTATTATATCTTGGTTTAGAGCTCTCTGAGGGAGATCATAAAAGCCTATAGATATTTTAACAAGGAGAAAGGGGATTTATTCGATATACCATACTATACACGATACTATAATAACTAGGAGAAAATGGATGGACTTGGTGAAAGAGAGGGAAAAAGTTTTTCTAAACAGCTGTATTAGGGTGAAGTCCCCAAAGTGGGGGATGCAAAAGAATTGCTTTGGGCTTAATTGGCTTGCTGTATGAGAAGCTTTAGAAAGTAATGATTGACACATGGATGGAAATGAGCAGAAAGATATTTAGCAAAATTAAATGCAGTGGAAAATGTGCTACAAGCCTTCGACAACACATTGCTACAATCCAGTTTGTCAAGAGAAACAGCAGCAGTTGCAGCAGCAGCTAATAACACTATGCAACATGATTTTTGTTCCTGGGTAATAACTTTTTTTGGTCATGTCAGGAGCAACTTGAGAAACTGCAAGTCATTTCTGGTGTGAGAGAATTGGCCTTCTGCAAGGATGTTGCCTAGGGGGTGCCTGGATGTTTTGATGTTTTACCATCCTTGTGGGAGGCTTCTCTCATGTCCCTACATGGGGAGCTGGAACTGACAGAGGGCGCTCATCCACGCTCTTCCTGGATTCGAACATCTGACCTCTTGGTCTTTAGTCCTGCCAGTTTAACCCACTGCGCCACTGGGGCTCCTGGGTAATAATAATAATAATAATAATAATAATAATCATCATCATCATCATCATCTTTATCTTTATCTTTATCTTTATCTTTATCTTTATCTTTATCTGTACCCCACTAACATCTCCTGAAGGGAGCCCCCGGTGGTGCAGTGGGTGAAAGCCCTGTGCCGGCAGGACTGAAGACTGACAGGTCGCAGGTTTGAATCCGGGGAGAGGCGGATGAGCTCCCTCTATCAGCTCCAGCTCCTCGTGTGGGGACATGAGAGAAGCCTCACACAAGGATGATAAAACATCAAAAATCATCCGGGCGTCCTCTGGGCAACGTCCTTGCAGACGGCCAATTCTCTCACAACAGGATGCTCCTGACATGACAAAAAAAAAATCTCCCGAATGACTCGATGTGGCTTACAAAGGCCAAGGCCTTGATAAAAACAACAGCATACCAATACACATAACATTATAAAGCAAATCAAAACGTTAAGCAATAACAGTAAACAATAAAAACAATACACCATACCACAATAGAACTAGGGCCGGGCCAAGTAATGGGTACAGATTAAAAAAGTGCTGGGTGTGACAGATGGTATGTCGGATTTCAGGGCTCTGCAATGTGCAGAGAAGCTTAAAACTCTAATAAAGTGCTTCTGGGACATAATGCTGGAGTTTCCTATTCTGGAAAGGCACATCGGAATAGCCAGGTCTTCAAGCTCTTCCTAAAGACTGCCAGTGTAGGGGCTTGTCTGATGTCCTTGGGGAGGGTGTTCCAAAGTCGGGGGGCCACCACAGAAAAGGCCCTGTCCCTCGTCCCCACCAGACGCGCCTGCGACGCAGGTGGGATCGCGAGCAGGGCCTCTCCAGATGAACAGAGAGAAAGTGTGGGTTCATAAACGGAGATGCAGTCACGCAGGTAGGCAGGTCCCAAACCGTTTAGGGCTTTGTAGGTAGGATGTTTTGATGTTTTACCATCATTGTGGGATGCTTTTTTCATGTCCCTGCATGGGGAGCTGGAACTGACAGAGGGAGCTCATCCACGCTCTTCCCGGATTCGAACCTCTGACCTCTTGGTCTTTAGTCCTGCCAGCACAGGGGTTTAACCCACTGTGCCACCGGGGCTCCTGGGTAATAACTGTCATTGGGTTGTTGTAGGTTTTTTCGGGCCATATAGCCCAAAAAAACCTACAACAACCCAGTGATTCTGGCCATGAAAGCCTTCGACAATATAGTAACTGTCATTTTCTAATTATGTCATAAAAAACATAGAAAAATTATTAAACTACAAAAACTTTGTTTTTGCATGACAACCTGCATCACATTTTTCTGTGGATTTTCAATGACTATCTCAGGGAGTTTCAACTACTTCAAAATAGTATGTAGCAGCCACAAAAAGGAAGTTTCTGGAGTATAACAACTACTTTCAAAGTAAGTACTACACAGTTAAACAGGAAATAATACTTTCAAACAGGAACAGAATATTTTTCAAATTTTACATTGTACAATACAACCTGCATTTTGTCTAGTCAGAAGTAAACCCATAGAATTTAATTCTGTGGAGTTCTTCCCAGGCAAGTGTATATAGCAGGCATTCTCAAACTGCAGCCCTCCAGCTGTTTGGACCTCCAACTCCCATAAGCCCTTACAAGCTTGTTCAGTTGTCAGGACTTCTGGGAGTTGAAGGTCCAAACAGCTGGAATGCCACAGTTTGAGGATGCCTGGTGTATAGGTTGCCCCCCTAAACTGTAACAATTAATATTTTACCCAAAATATCCCTATGGAATAAGAGATTTTATATATCAGTTAAAACAGAATGGAACAAATTATGATCTAAGCAGAAAATTGCTTTTTAATGTAGTAGAGCCTCAGTGAAATACTTGTTTGCTAGACATGTAAATTTGTTTAATGTGTCTCTGTATGCAAAAGATTTCAAAAGATTTTCCTTTCTAGTAAAATATGAATCTATGAGTCTTTTTAACAATACCTATTTTCAGGACTTCTTTAAAAAATAATTGTTGCAAAATTTTAGGGCATTTTCATAATTAATTCTGCATTTTCAGCATAGTAAAGTTAAAGGTTTCCTTTAACGTTAAGTCTAGTCATGCCCAACTCGACGCGGAGGAATACCCACAACATTTTACTTAAGAATTCAGCCTTCCTTTCTCATCCCTAGATCAAATAAATGGGCTATAAATTGTGAGTCAAGTATAGTATATGACAAAATCATATTTTTTGAGTGATGGTCACTTCTTGTGTTGTGAGACGTTTTGTTGCCGAATTTGGTGTGATTTCGTTCATTGGTTCTTTTGTTTTTAAGGTATTCATTATGCACAGAGCATTTTTATATATATAGATAGAGTTCCACATACAAATTGTAAGAGAAGAGGCTTTTTGCAAAGTAAAAGCACACTAAACCGATACAATGCATTCTGTTGCTCTTCTCCATCAAAAGTTCCACAATAGTCAGTAATTGCTTCAGTTTTTTCTTCCCAGAAAAAAGAAGAAAAAAACCCCAATTGACTGTGTTTTTGCTATTCTATACAGCACAGAATTCTTAAGGCTGGTTTCAGCAGTTTTTCCCCAAAAATGTTTTAAGAATGCACGATTATAGCATTTAAATAATCAACTGTTTTCACCAAACCTGCCATTGTGGCTGATTGACAAAACACTGTTCAACCGGAAGTAGCAATTAATTACTTGATTGGCCCATTAAGCATCTGTTAAGCCTTTATAACTCAATAAATGTAACTGGTTTCATTAAGAATCAGTAGAACATGACGAGAGGGGGAAAAAAGCTTGCACCAGGTTTTGGTTTCTTAACAGGATTTGTTTGTGTGTTTCTTTGGAGCATAGCATATAATTCGTTTCTAAATATGTGTGCTCTTTTATTTCCACAATAAATCAGACCATTCCCTTATATTTTGGCTGGCAGGTGGTTAATGAGCTATCTTATTAGGCCATCCTATTGCCCCATTTGTCTGAGGATGGAACGAGATGTTAACAAGAGACAGAGAGTGACTGCCACTGCTTCGTTTTTTGCTTTTCTTCTTCCCAATAAGATGCAGTAATATGAGAAGATTCAGTGTGTATCGCCTCACTGCAGTGCATAGAAAGATGATATCTTGCCATGCATTGCATCATAACACACATTCCTGAGACCATGGAGAGGAAGGAGGAAGCAGTGCTTGTTGAAAGTAATTCATTAAAAATAATGACTTAATTTGTGCTTATCTCCTTCCACCAATGACAAACCTATGCCTATGTCACATTGTGACTGTAGCTTGAAAACAGATCATGTCAACCCTTTTGTGTTATAACTGAAACTTTCAAGATACGTTTTATATTTATAAGTTTACTAGCTGTCCCCTGCCACGCATTGCTGTGGCCCAGTCTGGTGATCTGGAAAATAAAGTAATGGTTTCTAATATATATAATTCCTTTATGCTTGTGGGTAAACAGTATTCTTTGTTGTTTCTATGTCAGTGTTGATGTGGAGATTGTCTGGTTTGCCTACTCTGGAACATGCAACATATAATTGTCCTTCTTTAGGGGTCCCTTTCAAATCTATGATACTATATCTCTCTGTGTGTGAATAATATCTAACTATCTATATCTATCTATCTATCTATCTATCTATCTATCTATCTATCTATGGCTGAATGGCTCTTTGTCAGGAGGACTTTGATTACGTTTTCTTGCCCTGATGAAGGGAGTTGGATTGGATGGCCTTAAGTATTTTCTATTGGTCATGCGGGTTCTATGTGAGAAGTTTGCCCCAATTCTGTCATTTGTGGGGTTCAGAATGCTCTTTGATTGTAGGTGAACTGTGAATCCCGTGACTACAACTCCCAAATGTCAAGGTCTATTTTCCCCAAACTCCATCTGTGTTCATATTTGGGCGTATTGAGTGCTTCTGCCAAGTTTGGTCAAGATCCATCATTGTTTGAGTCCACAGTGCTCTCTGGATGTAGGTGAACTACAACTCCCAAACTCAAGGTCAATGCCCACCAAACCCTTCTAGTGTTGTCAGTTGGACATGGGAGTCCTGTGTGCCAAGTTTGGTTCAATTCCATCGTTGATGGAGTTCAGAATGCTCTTTGATTGTAGGTGGACTATAAATCCCAGCAATTACAACTCCCAAATGACAAAATCACAATTTTTTGAATGATGGTCACTCCTTGTGTTGTGAGACATTTTGTTGCCAAATTTGGTGTGATTTCGTTCATTGGTTCTTTTGTTTTTAAGGTACTCATTATGCACAGAGCATTTATATATATATAGATGGGCTCATTAATTGGCAAAGAAGAGATATTACATAGGGGCCATCCACATGGGTCATTAACAGCAATACTATTCTGGAGTGGGGTACTCTGGATCAGCATCACCATGGCCCATGTGGCCAGCTACTGAAGCAGTTCAGAGGCTGGCAGGTGTCCACACTGTATGCCTCCAAGCTGCCCTGGCAGCAGGATGGCATATATATGGTCCATAGCTTCAGAATAGGTTCAGCAATGCTGGACCACCACCCTTACCTTGAGCCCATCTTTCAGACTTTGTAGTGGCCAGATTGCAAATTTACATGCAATTTGCATGCATAATTCACTTGGAAGCCAACTTCAATGTCGAGACTTCCCTCTGAAGATGAGGCATATGTGCTTTAAAAATCAATATTATTGGTATTCTGCACTTTCAGATTGACTGAAACTTATAGAAACCCTATCACAGGGTTTTTTCGGCAATTTTTAAATTGTTCTTAGGCTGAGATTGTGTGACCTTTCCACACAGCAATATAACGCAGAATATCAAGGCAGAAAATTCCACAATATCTGCTTTGAACTGTGTTATCTGAGTCCACACTGCCATATATTCCATTCAAAGCAGAAACTGGGATTTTATTCAGCTTTGTGGAAAGGACCCTAGAGACAATCTCCAAGGGAAAGAAAATCTAGATGCACCATGAATTGACTTCTGGCTATCCCCTGCAATGCTTTTTCTATATTATACTGCCTTTGTCTCACTTCAAGCAAAGTTGTGGAGTTTCTGGAAACTATGAAGTATCCCATGGCTTTAGACCCATTTGGACATCTGGACTGATTTGGACCTTCCCATTGTCCAGATGGGACACTGTTATCATCACCCTTCCTATGCACTCATCATCACATTATCCAGATGTGACACTGTCATCATCACCACTTCCTATGCACTCATCACCATTCCTAGCTGGCTGGCTCTGTGTGATCTCCTGGCCATTGCAGGCACTCCATTCTGACATCAGCAGAGATGCCTGTGTGACCATGCAGGAGGGAGTCTTTGCCTGGTTGGATTGTATGGATGCCAACACACCACCACAGCAGGTTTGGCCAGGTGTGTTTGGTCGCTTCTAGGGTCAGTCAGGAGTCAACTGCAGGTTTACTGGCCACTGTAGAAATCACCCAGTAGGTTTCCATGGCTGAGCAGGGGTTCAAACTCTGGTCTTCCAGATCTCTAGGTTCCATCTAGTCTCTTCCAAATCTATGATTCTATGGTTTAAACAAACACATCACATTTCTGCCATATAAATGTTCTGCTGATCAGTGGATCTAATCAGCCATTATTATTTCCACTTTGTAGATGGGAAGTTGATGCTAAGTGAGATCTACAAATACGTGGATCTCATACAAAGATGAAAATAAACACTTCTTTAGGATACTTGCACTCTATATGTCTTTCTTTTCCCATAAATACTGAGAAAATGCTAAGAAGATGAAATGTCAATTGAACTGGATGAGGAATATTCACCTAAGCAGTAGATTATCTGATGCAGTCCATAAAATCTTTGTTTATATATATCTAAGGGCAGGGGAAATATAGATTTCTAATGGACAAAATGAGCTTCATTTGGTTCCCTGAAACCAACCATATGAGACCTATCATAGTACCTGTGTCTGAAATAAAATGAGATTTTATTCATGTTGAAATTGTAGAAACTAGAGCTGAAGCTGCCTGGCTGCCTCCATCTTCCCTAGTTTGCATCTGTTTTACAAGCCCTGTTGGGTAAGATTTTTGAAAATCAAACAAGCCTGTAGCATGATGAATATTTAGTGGGCCAAGGATTTTCAAAGTAGGAATCCAGTTATTCCCATTTTCATGGCATCCATGGCATGACATAAAGCAAGAAAGCAGCCAAGCAGCCTTTAATTAAGTAGGGCAGGAGAGGGTTGAAACTACGGCAATTACAAAAAATGACTGTGATGTTTTCCATCTTCTTAATACAGCCTGCTTCTGACTAAGGCTGCATACATATTCATATTTATTGGGGAATAAAAAAGTGAACACCAAAAAGCTTACTTTTGAAAAAAGACCTAATCTGTGCAAAATTTGCACATGGTTTCTGTGTGTGTGTTTGTGTGTGAATGCAATTGTATGCAAAACTCCCAGCACTTTTTGCACAGAAATGCTGTTTTCCATGCAGAAAATTCTATAACTATGCAAAAGAACACATGCTAACTTTGCATTGATTAAGTTCTAAAGTGTGAACTGTATTGTCTGAAGATGTACTTGAAATGATAGAAAACTGTTAAAATTCCTCTTTGGTGATTAATTGCTTTTTTATTCTAGGTAAATACTGTATGTGCTATTCTGTGTTTTATTTTAAAATGGGTCAACAATCAGTTGACTTTACAGATGCCGATGGACTGCAAATTGCTACATTCATTACTTTGGTTAAGATGTCTTGGGTTACTAGAGAATCACATCATCTCTACCATCAATTTATTTTTCAGTGGCTGTAATTGCTTTTCCAGTTGCTTGGTAGTAAGCCATACTGTGATCAACAGGTGTTTCCTTTTAAATAAATTAAGGGAAGGTAATTGTTGAGGAATGGTTTCAATTGCCCCTCTATAAAACTCCACTTTAAAAAAACCAGCAGAAAATTCCAGGTTGGGGGTGGGGGAGAGGAGTGCACTCTAGTCTTGAGATCATGCCAGAGTCCAGTAGTACCATCTACAATACTTTATTAAGAAAAGTATTTATTTCCCAAAAGTGCAGTAGAGAATGAAATGCAAAATAGCAGCAATCCAAAAATACACGAAGTCAAGAGAGTCAACGTCCAAGCATAAATCCATAAACATACAAGGAGGAACAATTTCCAAGGCAACAACCTTCAAGGTACACAGGCAAAAGAAGAAAACTTGAATCATGAACTTGAGAACTGAGATAGCTAAGCCATCCTTATGGCAACATTGTTTCCTCTGAGAGGTACCAAGTAAACACCACTTAATTTAAGCCTAAACCTGACTGAGAAGACATGAGATCGCACCGGGGGGGGGGGGGGCTTCAAGGACTTTTAACGGATTCTCTCAGAGCATCTAATTAGTCTATCTTTCACTCCCTCCATCCTCACACCTAATCTGGGTTCATGGGAAAACTCCCTATTGGCCGAAGACCATTTCACAAGGGAACTGAAATCTTCACTTTCTGTTGCTTGGGAATCAGCACAGGAATCCCAAACAGAGGCCTCCTCTGATCACTAACAGATTTTTCACTTTGAAACTCATCAATTCCCTCGTCCTCTGAAACATCAGAAAAATCCCTAGCCCCTCGCTGAGCCACAACATTAGTATTGCTTCGGTTACTAAATTGTATCTTTTTGATAATAGAAAAACAAAAAAGAATGACATGTCTTGAGCATCCCTAGCATCTTCCAAATTCTACTGGCGAGCAGGGAACCTCAATACCTCACCATCCAGTTCCCCAGAATCAGAGGGAGCACTATCAACAGGCAATGCAATTCCTGAACACGAGACTCCTCTCAATCATCTGACTCCAGAGTATAGGTTGTGTCAAAGGAGTTGTATCTTGTGCAACCTTGGCGTAAATAAATAGAGCATGACTGAAAAGTGGGCTTTTCTTTTTTGTTTATATAACTGCAGAGTGACAGTACCCATTATTAGCTCCTTAGCTGTCGTCTGGATATAATTAAAGGAAAATGATGTGATATGAAAAAGTCAATTCTTAGCCTGTAGACTCATATCCCACTTGCCTCTTGGGTCAGAATCCAGATGCCTTAAAGAGCTAGACACAGTGATAAAGTCCAAACAAAGTTTATTAAGGCAACAAAATGGATTCAGGGACACTTATTTCAGTTTCCCTGGCCAAAACAAAAGATTTCAAGCAGTTTGCAAAACAAAAACTTAACTTGGCAAATAATCCGGATTTAACCAGCATATAATCCGCGATAAACAAAAGGTTGAGCAAAACGCTCCAAAGTCACAGAGTTCAAGGTATGCAAGTAAAGGAAGTGGAGGAACACAAAAACAGTCCGAAGTCAAAGATATTAGAATCCAAAAAGCAGCATTGTTGTCCAAGCAGTCCAAAGTCAAGAAGAGGAGAAGTCAGCATTTACAGGAATCCAAAGCCAGTTGATACACGGAGAAGCAACAACCTGTAGTTCTAGGACCCAACAAGAGAAATGGCAGTGACAAAGACCCAAGCACGAATCCAACACTTTGCCTCCCGCAAGTGCCATTACTCCAATGCCTACATTTATCTTACAACTCATTATCTGTTGATGAGCCATCCTCCACCCTTTCCTCATCGCTATCAGCTGCTCTAGCCTCCACAGCTGATCGCCAACGCCCCTCTCGCCAGCTTTTCCATCTCTTATCAAGACTTAGGTCTCCTCAACTATTACCAGATTTCCAGTCCCCAGAAAACCCTTCAAAAGTATCACTGGATGTAGGTTGTGTACACACATCTCTAACTTCTTGCACACGAGTCCAATCCAACCCATCCTCCTCCTCAGCACTACTCCCAGACCCATCACTTCCAGTGAATCCCATAAAATCTTCTTCAGTTGGAACAGTAAGTATATCATGGATCTGTTTCCTCTGACGCTCCTCATCAGACCCTGATCCCGAGTAATCCGTTTTACACCCCTGCTTTTATCTCCTTTTTCCTCCATTACTCCTTCTGAGAAACCCTCAAATGAGTCATCATCTGTAGGAGACATGAATATCTCCCTAACTCTCTTTCTTTTGTTGTTCCTCATCCAAACTTTGAGCACCTCTCTTTCCACCTCTGCAACTCCTCTCATCAGTAGTAACGGTACTAAGAGACTCAATTACAACATCCTGTTGACATGGGAAGGGGGATATAGACACAATAGGTTAGATAAGTCTTTTCCAAACTAGTTTATCCCACTGGATACATTGGGATATTACTCTAAACATTCATAAGCAGAATAATAGTTGGTATGGTGATGCTGCTTATATGACAGTTATGGTATATCATCATCATAGATCACCACATTGGAGATTGAGACTGTATGTTTTCTTATCAAAACCACAGAAAGGTTTTATACATAATATACCACATCAAAGCTCGGTGTGTATCCAGTTATTGGGTTGCAAGTTCCACCATCCCTTACTATTTTCTGTACTGGTTACGGCTAATGGGAGTTGCAACCAGCAACACTTTGATGGCCACATATTTCCTACTCCTAAAATAGAAAGTCTAATAAGACATATTTTGCCACTCTAAACAAGCCACTTGTTTCAGAGAGAATCTTGATGGCCTGTGAGAACTGGTGACATACAAACATGGCACTGATTAATTTTATTAAAATGATGAATAAAATTACTCCCCACAATGATTTCAGTTGATTATTTTGATTGTAACCATATTCACAGAAATCTTTTTCCTATCAATGAACAGTTAAGAGGTAAAAATAAAAGGAGAATTTCATGGCTAACTTGTGATGGCTTATCAAAAGGCATAACTTCTTCCAAAACACCAAGTTATATAAAAAACCCTTCCATTAAAGTCTGATTGGCCCCTGCCCTGCTCTCTTTCTGTCTGCTGGTGAAAGACACAAAGCAAAAACTTGTCCTCTTTTATTCATGGAAGCCCTTGCGTAATAACAACCAAAATAATAGTTTGTATTTGTAACTACCAAAGGACAGAACATCAAAAGCATATAATCAAAGACAAAGACAATAAAACATAACACTATAAATATACATAAAACCCCCAACATCTCACCAGCTGCTATCATCTCAGGTATAACTCAACCAATTAATCCAGTAAATCAAAGAAATTATAAAAATCATAAATGGAAAATTATGTAAGAATAATATGTATTAAGCAGAGTGCTGTATTTTACTTTTGATCTGTAAATATTTTTAACTGCTTTGAAAGCCACCTTGGAGCCCACTCTTGGAGAAAACTGCCATACAAATGCAATAAATAAATCACAATGAAATTTTAAATGTGTTTCAACTATTGTATTAGGAGCCACGGTGGCACAATGAGTTAAACCCTTGCACTGGCTGAACTGCTGACCTAAAGGTTGGTGGTTCAAATTTTATGAGATGGTGTGAGCTCCTGTCTGACAGCTCCAGCATCTCATCTGGGAACATGAGAGAAGCCTCCCACAGGGTGGTAATGCATGCCCTGGGCAATGCCTCTGCAGACAGCCAATTCTCTCACACCAGAAGCAACTTGCAGTTTCTTGGGTTGTTGCTGATATGATTTAAAAAACCTGTTTTAATCATAGTTTTAATAAATTGTAATTCATTTTTTATTTTTGTAAAATGAGATTTTAATTTGTCAGATATCTACTTGAAAATTAGCCATAAATATTAGCTTAGGGTCTTTCCACACAGTTATATAACCCAGAATATCAAGGTAGGAAATTCCACAATATCTGCTTTGTACTGGGAGTCCACACTGCCATATATTCCAGTTCAAAGCAGAAAATGTGGGATTTTATTCAGCTGTATGGAAAGGACCTTAAAAATGGCCTCTTAAATTCCACACTCCCTCCTGAGGCAACGACAGGAACAAAGTGTGAAACAAGTCTTTCAATTCACTTACTCATATAAAAAGTGGAGAGGACATCAGTTATATTGATGTTATATAAAAGGACATATTGACCTCATGAAGCACAAATGTTTTTAATAAATTAAATTACCCATGGCGAAAGGATTTTACCCACATCTTGTATGAAGTATTCTTAAAAAGAAAGCATTTTTTTCCCAAACTGATCTGGTCCACTTTTTCACTGACATTAATGTAATACCTCTAATTAAAGGATATTTGAACAAATTTTTATAGCTTGTTTATAGTGTCAGTGCAGAAGCATTTCCCTAGTTCTGAAGCCCTTTAAAAATGCCAAAACACATCTCACCAGACGGTAAGCAATTATTCCCCTCCCTCAGGAGGGGAAACGATAGCATTCTGATGGAAACTCTCACTTTCCACCCCTTTGTTCTCATTTCCTGTGTCATAACAACAACTACTACTACTACTACTACTACTTTATTCTTATATCCCACCGTCATCTACCCAAAGGGACTTGGAGTGGCTTACATGAGGGCCAAGCCCAGTAAACAGAGTTAAAGTATAGCACAATAAAATACATATACAAAACATCATAAAAACATGCCCAGTGCAGATCCTGAACAAACATGGATATTGTTAATGGAATGGCGATGATCTCAGCACACACACAAGGCACTGAAACACATCTTTTGGTCTAAAAACCTAGTTTATTTAACACAAAACTATTTACACTAGAACTAAGCAGAACGAGAAACAAAAACGGCTACATGGCTTGGCTTTCCATTGTGATCAACTAACTGATATATTCCCACATTCTTCAGTGATGCAATGACATAGGATGCACTGAGATTTACGACTCCTCTTTCACGATACAGTGAACCCTTTCCACACAGGAATTACAACTCGGCACATTATAAATCACAGCAATACATTTCTAAGCACATAATCACTAACTTTGAAAACTACAAAGCACAAAAATCAAAACACACATCAACAGATATGAGCATCAGTGCATCTCAGGTCGCTTCCAGACAGCACTAAATCACGGGTTTAAAACAGGGGCAAAAAATTCCGGGACTTCAAGAGAGGTCCACACACAGACCTGTTGGTCCCGGGATTCCTGCCTCCCTTGTCCAAACTTGATGCTTTGCTGCAAGAATTAGAGGATACCAAAATGACCACTGCTGGTCTTCCACCAGAAACATTGACAATTTTTAAAAAATGATATGCATAAAAGCGGAATATGTGGATCATTGCAAAAGTTCCATTCTTTGTCTTGGCCAGAGAAAATGTGCCTTCCACATGTTTCATGAAGTTTCTGGTACACAAACAAAGTTTTTGCTTTTTACTCAAGTCTCACCTTTTTAGGAACCAACCAATCAGGAACAAACCTTTAATACCTGGGATCAAAATCCTGTGATTTCTGATTGTAGAGACATACAGACATGCAAAGATATTAGGCTCAAAACCACAATATTTCCTCAATTGGAAATTTGCAGGTTTTGTCTTTTGTAGTGATTGCTTCCACATTTACAGGGGATGGTGTCTGGCCACCTCCCTGCTTGCTGCGGAAGCTCCTGGAATAAAGTACTGTCTGGACAGGCTCTCAATAGATGGGTTAAGGAAAAAATCCATATACAAATAAATACTGTGGCTCCTGGGCATTTCTGACCCACATTAAGCAGAACTCATTCCTGGGTATTTGTGTAGTTGCTGCACAGTGAAACCGGTTTATTTCAGTCTACTTTATATACTGCATTATAATGTTTGTGTTTAGGCACCCTCTGTTAGTAACATTGCATCCAAGCTCAAAATCAGACCTTAGGTCAAAAGCTATCAAAGAGTTATTGTGAAAATTGAATGGGGAATAATGGAAGTCAGTCAAAGGTAAAACATAGATATTTTAGTCTAGATTACATCCATTAACTTTGTGCTTGTTTTGAGCCAGGCCTGGTTCTACCATTAGGCAGAGTGAATGAGCCATCTCAGTCAGGAAATACTATGGAGAAGTCACATTGGTTTTCGAGATCAGAATAACTTGTACCATATCATCTGGCTTTCACAGCGCCCCTTCAGGTATGTTATGGTGGAAAATATTAAGGCCAGTCATATTACTCATAGAGAAATGATCTAGATGATATCTTGGACCTTGCCTCAAGCAAAAAACAAACAAAGAAAAAACAACAAGTTGGACTCTACCTCTTCCACAAACTGGCATGAAAGTACTTTTTCTTCCAATGGACTATAGTTTCCCCAGATCATTCCATGTGCTGCTTGATATTACTAAGTGATGATGCCAAAGATCCAATTTAAGAGGTATACAAAGCATTTAATTTGCTCTGTTACTGAGCTATGAGCTACAAATACGATTTATGATAGGCACAAAACTCAGTGGTTTGTATTACAATGTATCACTAAATCAATAAGCACTTAAAAATCAAATTGGGTATAAAGGGGAGACTTATACATCACAAAAAAAGACTAAAGAGGATGCTGAGCTGCACAACATTTCCATATTCTACAGTGTGTGCATTTATACCCTACAAACACTGAAACAAGGAATGATGTCGAAAGACACAAATGTGCTGTGCTTTCTGTTTCCACTGTTGAAAACCAAGATACAGAAGCCAACAGAAGGATATGAAAACAACAGCTTATTTTGCCTACTGCTCCTCTAAGAGGTTGCATTAAGTGTTCAAGGATTATTCATAGTAAAACACTTATTTTAGTGTGTGTAAGGGGGGAGTAGGGGGCATAGGAAGCATGTGTTTTTGTGGGTGTTGCTGGAAAATGCCACATTTCTACACCATTTATACATATTTTAGTGCCCCCCCCCCCCATGTATTGTAATGACTTTTGAATTTTTTTATCAATTGCACATCCCTACTGGATATCCTTGGCCACCTTGTGAGGTTAGCTTGAACTGACAGTCCATGTATTGTCGAAGGCTTTCATGGCTGGAATCACTGAGTTGTTTTAGGTTTTTCCGGGCTATATGGCCATGTTCTAGAGGCATTTTCTCCTGACGTTTCGCCTGCATCTATGGCAAGCATCCTCAGAGGTAGTGAGGTCTGTTGGAAGTAGGAAAATGGGTTTATATATCTGTGGAATGACCAGGGTGGGACAAAGGACTTTTGTCTGCTGCCTGCTGCAGCTAGGTGTGAATGTTTCAATTGACCACCTTGATTAGCATTTAATGACTTGGAAGTGCCTGGGGGGAATCTTTTGTTGAGAGTGATTTGATGTGCCTGATTGTTTACTCTCTGTTGTTTTGCTGTTGTAATTTTTGAGTTTTTAAATACTGGTAGCCAGATTTTGTTCATTTTCATGGTTTCTTCCTTTCTGTTGAAATTGTCCACATGCTTGTGGATTTCAATAGCTTCTCTGTGTAGTCTGACATAGTGGTTGTGAGAGTGGTCCAGCATTTCTGTGTTCTGAAATAATATGCTGTGTCCAGGTTGGTCCATCAGGTGCTCTGCTATGTTCCTTGATTCGTGTTTGGGCGCTGCATTTGATGGTCCCTATGTAGACTTGTCCACAGCTGCATGGCACACGGTAGGTGAGAGGATCCCTCTTGTCCTTTGCTGAACGTAGCATTTGTTGGATTTTCTTGGTGGGTCTGTAGGTGGTTTGTATGTTGTGCTTCCCCATCAGCTTCCCAATGCGGTCAGTGGTTCCCTTGATGTATGCAAGAAGACTTTTCTTCTGGGTGGGTCTTCATCTTTACTCTCATGGCTTGTTCTTGGTCTTGCAGCTCTTCTGATGTCTGAGGTGGAGTATCCATTGGCCTGTAAAGCCCAGTTTAGGTGGTTCAGTTCATCTTGGAGGAGGTGGGGTTCGCAGACTCTTTTTGCACGGTCTGCCAAGGCTTTAATTGTGCTTTTTTTTTTTTGACTTGGGTGATGGTTGGAGTTTTTATGTAGATATCTATCTCTGTGTGTGGGTTTTCTGTAAACACTGTGACCCAATTGTTGATCTGGTTTACGGATGACTAGGACATCTAGAAAAGGCAGTCTTCCTTCATTTTATTTTTTCCATGGTGAATTGGATGTTTGGGTGGATGCTGTTAAGATGTTCCAGGAACCTGTTGAGTTCTTCTTCTCCATGGCTCCAAATAGTGAAAGTGTCATCCACATATCTGAACCGTATAGTGGGCTTTTTGGTTGCTGTTTCAAGGGCTTGTTTTTCAAAGTGTTCCATGTAGAAATTAGCTATGACCAGGCTGAGAGGGCTCCCCATAGCTACTCCATCTTTCTGTTCGTAGAATTCATTGTCCCACTGAAAGTAGCCGGTGGTGAGTCCATGCATTGGATCTAGCCTCCAAACAGTTTAATCACATATCCTATGAGCTATGTTTCTAAGTATGCCTGGAACTCAAATCTAGAATCTATTTTTTCCATATCCCCTCAGAAACACAAACAGAATTATTGTAATCCTCTTCTCCCTTTGGGCCTAGCATCCTCTTGCTGCTGTCAATCCAGCAGAACTGACCCAGAAAGTAGTATATTTTACTGAAATGAACAGCAGTTGAATTTGAGTAGCTTTCAGAGCTTTAGTTTGGGGTATAAAGAAGATTGCCCTCAGAAGGGAGAAAAACAGAGACACAGGCAGAGCTTTTGAAGAAAATTGAGACTTTATTGAGGAATCAAAATAAAAGGCAAATTGCAAAGAAAAATTACTGAAGACTGATCCCAGAAGGGACAAGGAGTGAGAGCAGAAAGAACTGAGACGACAGTGTGGAAATAGTAACTATGTGATGTTGGTTTTTCAGAAATGGGATGTTATAGATAATGGAAAATTAAAGAAAAAAATATATTGAAAGAAAAGGAAGCAGGTGAAAATAAGAGCAGGATATTGTGTTGTGTGTACTTGTCCTTGGAATCTGTCTGAAAATCCATTAAAGGAAACAGAAGCAAGGCTCCTCAAAATTATATATTGGGAATAAAAGTTGGTGTTCATGGGTCATGACTTGCTAGGAATGGTTGGTATAAGAAAATGGTACAAATATACAGTTCTGACTTCCAAGAATGAATTGGGTCAAGAATGATACAATACTTCATGTACTGATAGCTTAAAAATAATTCAAGGTGCAGATGCTTACCTACAAAGCCCTAAATGGTTTGGGACCCACCTACCTGCGTGGCCGCATCTCCGTATACGAACCCACACGATCTCTCTGATCATCTGGAGAGGCCCTGCTCACGATCCCACCTGCGTTGCAAGCGTGGTTGGTGGGGACGAGGGACAGGGCCTTCTCTGTGGTAGCCCCCCGACTGGAACTCTCTCCCCAAGGACATTAGACAAACTACAACGCTGGCAGTCTTCAGGAAGAGCTTGAAGACGTGGCTGTTCCGGTGTGCCTTTCCAGAATAGGAAGCTCCTAGCATCATGTCCCAAATGCACTTTACTAGAGATTTAAGATTGTCTGCACACAGCACTACCTCTAAAAACCTATACATTTCACCTGTCATGCCCAGCACTTTTACATTCTATTCATTACATTTGACCCAGCCTTAGTTTTAAATGCGTCGTGGTGTTATTGTTTTTAATGTTTATTGTTATTGCTTTAATTTTTTTTGTTTTGCTTTATGAGTTTTATTGCTGTATTTGTTTATGCTGTTGTTTTATTGAGGGCCTTGGCCTTTTGTAAGCCGCACCGAGTCCTTCGGGAGATGTTAGCGGGGTATAAATAAAGATAATAATAATAATAATAATAATAATAATAATAATCTGATACACAAAGTGAGGGCTGTTTCAATTCTTGCCTACCATAAAGGTCACTGAGTGATAGTTTTCTCCCCACATATTGCAGCTCCAAAATAAAGCCCCCAGGTCTCTTCAATGGTTTTGAAAGAAAACTTGATATTTTTTTGGCCAAATATCAATGTCAAAATTATCAACATTATCTAGGAGCTGAACATTATTTTGCAATATATATATATTGATAATAAAGAAAATAATTATATAGTAAATTAATAATTAGGTAGCAATTAAATAATTAATCCCACAGTCATTTTGGCAGCCTCATAACTGACAAAAATGTGTACCCAGCAGAAGTAGATTTTTCATGCCTTCTTTACTGTTAATAGTTTGATACTTGGATAATAGAAATATAACTTTCCTCCACTTGTGAATCAATGGATGTAAGAGTGCTTCCAACATTTGAAAGAGTGTTGCAAAGACAAAATCTACGAATGGATATATGTGTACCTATATGGTGAGAACAACAATTGAAGGTCATGGGTCATGGTTTTATAAGACTGGTTTGTAGAAGAAAAGGTTACAAATATACTTTCATGAGCTTCCATAGAAGCTTATAAACATTTTTGTTTGGATTTTTATTACCATGTTAATAAAAAGGGCAATGTTCCACAAACAATTTCCGCAGTTCAAACGTTGTGGCAAATATTATCTCATCGATTGCAATTTGATCCCTATGCTCATGCCAAATTGCCTACACGGGGAAATCTACATTTGAAAAAAATGTGGGATGATAATAGGAGTGTTACCTTAAACCAGACATTTGGTGTTGATGTTGAGTTTTTGCCTTTTTCAGTTTTGCAAGGAGTGTTTAAACTACCTCTGATATCTAAATGGCAACATCTACAACTGAAACCTTTGTTGTAATCCTTCAGCTTTAAAGTTCATCTGAGGTTAACGATAGTGACTTTAATTGAGTATTCAAGTATCCAAATCCACAATTATATATATACATTTCTGTTATCTATAGATAAATATGTCATGCGAGAATGGAATAGAGAACAGGAATAACCCATTCTGAGTAATTTACCATTGGTTTTAACGTCTATAACTACTATGGCTACAGATCTCTAACTACTGGTGTGTGTTATACAGCTCATTTGGATATATTGATCACCTGTAATTCAACAAGATGTGGGAGCCCTAGTAGTACTAATACTTACTTAACACATATATTTTGTTCCTTCATAGCTACATTTTCAAAAGAAGTAGTCACTAGGGGTGTGCAATTCAGCTAAACCCAGAGCCATTTTCAGTCTCCTGATTTTGGTGGTCCCGCTGATCTGTTTTTCAGGAGCCTCCAAATAAGGATGGGCCAAATGCCATTATTTGATCTGGCAGCTGAAAGATTAGTTTTTGCTCCAGGAAAATCTGTCCCATTGGCAGCAATAGTGGAACTTCCCAGGCTCTGCTTTCTGTCATTTTTAGGGCATATTATTATTTACATCACTTCTACCCCGCCCTTCTCACTCCCGAGGGGGGACTCAGGGCGGCTTACATGGGCAACAATTCAATGCCCGAATATCAATACAACAACATAAAATCAAATACATAAAAAATGAACAATAACATGAATTAAAATCACATACTCATAAACTAACATAGTCACCTAATCAGAATCACATATCCATTTCCTATTGTCATAATCCTGTGGTCTGGTTCAGTGTCTAAGTGCTGCTAAGTCCACTAGCCAAAAGCCTGACTCCAAAACCACGACTTTAGTTTTTTCCTAAAATTGAGGAGGGAGGATGCCGATCTAATCTCATTGGGGAACGAATTCCACAAGCGAGGGGCCACCATTGAGAAGGCCCTGTCCCTCATCCCCACCAAACGTGGGTGGAACCGAAAGCAGGGCCTCCCCAGTAGATCTTAAATTACGAGGTGGAACATAGAGAGAGATACGTTCCGATAAGTAAGCTGGGCCGGATCCGTATAGTGTTTTATAGGCCAAGACCATGTCTTAACTATGTTTCTGGCATAGTTTCTCCTTATATCCTTCAATAAGACCTGGGTTAAGACATCAGACTGAATAAACCACTTTTTCTGGCATCATTTCCCCTCAAGACCCTCTCAATGAAGCTGAGTTAAGGCACCCTTTATAAACACTTACTTTAGTGGGAACCACACCAACTGAAGGAGCATTAGCCGTTCTTTTGAAAAGATATAAATTTTCTCCTCATTTTATCATGGATTTAAAAATGGCAAGATACCTCGACTCCACATTTGAAGCTTCCATTGAATGATGGGCACCATCAGCAGTAGTTTCTTAAGTGTGTAGAAAGTAAATGGTAGTATTTGTGTCAAAAAGAAAGGCAAGCGATACAGAGATATGAACGGCACTGTGAATTTAGATCACCAGCAGACTGGAGCATGATCTGTCTCTCTCAGAAGCCTGCTCACAACAGAAAAATTGAGGCCTAGCTTGGCTAAGGACACATCACGGCTTTCTTCTGTTCTGATTGGCTCAACAGACAGGGATCACAAAGAAACCCTGTGCAAGCATGCGGCTGCCTCTCTGCGCTCCATGTGTATATGAATGAAACCAAAAGTAGCTATGGCCAGCAGCCGTGTAGTCTGTTGCACAAAAAAAAAAAAAAAAAAGGTGGCAGCACACATGTTGTTAAGGCTGTCCGAATGAGCCAAACCAGCCAGAGCCCACTTTGAAAAACGGATCTGTGCACAACCCTAGTAGTCACACAAGTAAAATTGGCTTTGGAAACTTGCTTAATATTCTGAGATGTGCATATGCTGTTAAATTATTTACCTTTTTCTCAGAAACTGACAAATGACCAATGGAAGTGTATTTTTGTGCCTTCTGGTCTGCAAAAAGATTGATAATTTGTTACTGGAAACAAATTTGTTCTCCACCTGTAATTCAA
This sequence comes from Anolis sagrei, assembly GCF_037176765.1. Lineage (NCBI taxonomy): Eukaryota > Metazoa > Chordata > Lepidosauria > Squamata > Anolidae > Anolis > Anolis sagrei. The sequence goes on from NC_090023.1 coordinate 156,839,840, forward strand.
TGAAAGGAAGACCTAAGAATGATTATAACATCTTGCTGTAATACAGACAACATTTACAAATAAGAAATATTTGGACATTTGGTAAGTGTTTAGGTGAAGTTATGACTAATGTGATTATTTTTCCTCCTTCTGAGTTTTTATTCTCCTGCATTTGATATATAGAACATTATTGTATGCAACTGAAATCCTTGCTTTTGCACTTCTATTATGCATGTTTTTGAAAATAAAAAATGTGAACAACCTAAATCATCTAACAGCTATTGTCTTTATATCATTATAAAGTATACATAGTATATATCATTAATTAAAATGTAGGCAATGCACAACAAGATAAGCAGAAAGAAGATCCATATTTCTCCTTACTCCACATTTATTACTGTGGAGGACTGAAATTAAGCAAAATGGTATATTTTCATGAAGTGGAAGAGGCACAAGTCATTTTAGAACTAATGAGCTGATTTTAATCCCAAACAACTTTGTTTGTTCTTTATCTTCACATAAAAGGGAAGTTCAAAACGTTTTGCTGCCTAACGCAAGAAGATGCTGGGGCCACCTGGACAAAGTTGAATTTTTTCTCAAGAAAGATAATAGAAAAGCATTTTTGTAATGTCTGGACATCAGGCTAGCTTGGAGATCATAAATTGTGGTTCTCAATCTGTGGGTCCTCAGATGTTTTGTCTTTCAACTCCCAGAAATCATAACAGCTGGTAAACTAACTGGGATTTCTGGGAATTGTAGGCCAAAACACCTGGGAACCCACAGGCTGAGAACCACTGTTCATAGAATCATAGAATTATAGAATCAAAGAGTTGGAAGAGACCTCATGGGCCATCCAGTCCAACCCCCTGCCAAGAAGCAGAAATATTGCATTCAAATCACCCCCGACAGATGGCCATCCAGCCTCTGTTTAAAAGCTTCCAAAGAAGGAGCCTCCACCACACTCCGGGGCAGAGAGTTCCACTGCTGAATTGCTCTCACAGTCAGGAAGTTCTTCCTCATGTTCAGATGGAATCTCCTCTCTTGTAGTTTGAAGCCATTGTTCCGCTTCCTAGTCTCCAGGGAAGCAGAAAACAAGCTTGCTCCCTCCTCCCTGTGGCTTCCTCTCACATATTTATACATGGCTATCATATCCCCTCTCAGCCTTCTCTTCTTCAGGCTAAACATGCCCAGCTCCTTAAGCCGCTCCTCATAGGGCTTGCTCTCCAGACCTTTTATCATTTTAGTCGCCCTCCTCTGGACACATTCCAGCTTGTCAATATCTCTCTTGAATTGTGGTGCCCAGAATTGGACACAATATTCCAGGTGTGGTCTAACCAAAGCAGAATAGAGGGGTAGCATTACTTCGCTAGATCTAGACACTATGCTCCTATTGATGCAGGCCAAAATCCCATTGGCTTTTTTTGCCGCCACATCACATTGTTGGCTCATGTTTAACTTGTTGTCCACGAGGACTCCAAGATCTTTTTCACACGTACTGCTCTCAAGCCAGGCATTGTCTCCCATTCTGTATCTTTGCATTTTGTTTTTCCTGCCAAAGTGGAGTATCTTGCATTTGTCACTGTTGAACTTCATTTTGTTAATTTTGGCCCATCTCTCTAATCTGTCAAGATCGTTTTGAATCCTGCTCCTGTCCTCTGGACTATTGGCTATCCCTCCCAATTTGGTGTCGTCTGCAAACTTGATGATCCTGCCTTCTAACCCTTCATCTAAGTCATTAATAAAGATGTTGAACAGGATCGGGCCCAGAACAGAACCCTGCGGCACTCCGCTCGTCACTTCTTTCCAGGATGAAGAGGAAGCATTGATGAGCACTCTCTAGGTTCGTCCATTTAACCAATTACAGATCCACCTCACCGTAGTTTTGCCTAGCCCACATTGGACTCTTTTCCTTGCCAGAAGGTCATGGGGGACCTTGTCGAAGGCCTTACTGAAATCCAGGTACGCTACATTCACGGCATTCCCCGCATCTACCCAGCTTGTAACTCTATCGAAAAAAGAGATCAGATTAGTCTGGCATGACTTGTTTTTGATAAATCCATGTTGACTATTAGCAATGACAGCATTTGTTTCTAAGTGTTTGCAGACCACTTCCTTAACAATCTGTTGTATATGAAATGTAGTTCTCTCTCTTCTGCAACACTTTTGCTGTCCCCTGCCAAAATTCCTGTCTAAAGCAATTCCTTGGACTTACGATAAGGCCACCCGTAGGACAATTAAAGTAGCTTCTGGTCTTGCAAAAGACAAATAGGGTGACAGAAAGGAGCATAGACTGTGTTGGCCATCTTGGTTATCAGTCACAAAAGCAAAGGAAGTAGAGAGGGCATTTAATTAAGTGCTAAACAATACGGTAATGAGAACTGGAATGGAACAAGGAATATGAGACTGGCTATGATTCCACTAAGAGACGAAGTGGATTTTTAGTGTAGTCTGTAATTGTTGTATAGTTTATATGTTGTTGAAACTGGCTTTTTGTAATTGTCTTTTATGTGTACTGTACACCGCCATGAGTCGCCCTTATGGGCTGAGAATGGCGGTTAATAAGTGCATCAAATAAATAAATAAATAAATAAATAAATAAACTAGTTATTTAATTTGTTTTTCTTGCTTTATTATTGAAGGGTAGCGATTTTAGTTCTTTTATGTAATAACCAATAATTATGATAGTTTTATTTCCCATACTATTGGGGAAATGAATATTGTAGAAAAATTATTCTGGTGCACCTCCTATGTTTTCTCTATAATATAAGTCTCCAAGGTCTTTGAATAGTAAGAGAATATTGTATCAGAATTTTCAACTTCTCATGCAACATGGAAATAAATATCATAATTGTCTCCATGTGTTAAAGGTGAGATAATCAAGGATTTACCGCAAATTTTTTTTGGTTGTGTCAGGAGCGTCCTGTTGTGAGAGAATTGGCCGTCTGCAAGGATGTTGCCCAGGGGACGCCCGGATGATTTTTGATGTTTTTATCATCCTTGTGGGAGGCTTCTCACATGTCCCCACATGAGGGGCTGGAGTTGATAGAGGGAGCTCATCCGCCTCTCCCCGGATTCGAACCTGCGACCTGTCGGTCTTCAGTCCTGCCGGCACAGGGGTTTAACCCACTGTGCCACCGGGGGTTCCATTTACTGCAATAATGAAGAGGTAACGAATGACTTTCCCACACAAGGAGCAACAATTTAGATCAAGCAAGCATCAGACTAGGAGCGACAAAATCCTGTCAAACAAATATTTGTCATTAGGACTGTTCTTGAAATCATATAAATTTCTGTGGTCCAAGACTGGTTACAGTCACTCAAAAAAGTATCAACGCTGTATGTTCTTGCGTCGAGTTGAACTTAAATCCGTAGTCCACGACCGGTTTTGGCCTCACTTCAAACCTTCCTCTGGTGGTTATACACTTGGTACTTGTTCCCCTTAGAAATACAGGTATTTATGTTTAGTGGGATAAGATACTCTGCTCTGTGTTTGATTCATATGCGACTAACATATTTTAGATATGCTAGTCGCATATGAAACCAATCATTCATATTCCCACAGCATCTCCAACATGTATTCAATACTTCATTATTAATTATGTGGAATTTCACTGGACAGTAATACCATTTATTAATAATATTAATGCATTTTCAAAAATTGAGCAGATATTGATGTATAGCGTGGCATTTCACAAATTGAGTCCCATTGTTTTCCTGATATTTTTATCCCCTGATTTGAATCCCAAGCTAGTCTCATTCTTTCAGATCTGCCAAATTTTGCCTTTTGTATTATTTGATTTAGTTTTGAAGCTTATCCTGTTGTTTCATTTGTGATGTCATTACAATATGTTTCAATAGAGTTAGAGCTCTCAGGAGGCCATCTGTTCTGCTAAGTCGTGCCTGTAAAGAATTTATTTACCAATACTGGACTTAAACCTCCTCTGGATCAAGTGAGATTTTGGAAAAATGATTCTAAAGGTTATGATTAATATGTAAATAACATAATTATTTGGAAGACTATCTATATTTGTGATGATTAACATGGATAAGGTTTATTTCTCAATGATTTTGGAAAGGGAGGATAGAAGGGAGGGACAGAAAGTTTTTTAACAAAGTATCTATCCATAAAGAAGAAATTATTATTTTATTAGGATTATAATTGCAGTTAAATAAACAATTTATTTTAAAAGAAATATTGTTATTTCAAATATGGAGCCCCCGGGTGGTGCAGTGGGTTAAAGCCCTGTGCCAGCAGGACTGAAGACTGACAGGTCGCAGGTTCAAATCCGGGGAGAGCGTGGATGAGCTCCCTCTATCAGCTCCAACTCCTCATGTGGGGACATGAGAGAAGCCTCCCACAAGGATGATAAAACATTCAGGCATCCTCTGGGCAACATCCTTGCAGATAGACAATTATCTCACACCAGAAGTGACTTGCAGTTTCTCAAGTCGCTCCTGACACAACAAAAAAATTCAAATGCTACTTTCAGTTGATTTGGTGTCATTGGAATGTGCTGTGACAAGGAACTAGTTTCATTAATTAAACCAAAAGGTTTTGCTTTAATGGATAGGTTTAATTTTTTAAAGACAATGACATCTATGGGGAAAACCTTTTATTCATGGATTTTATTGCTCTGAAAGTATATAGAGTGAAATGTGCATTTCTGAATGTGTGTGGTTAATTAGACTGTGGTATATTTTTGTACTTTATACATTTTGCATAATTTTCCTAATTTCCTGTGCCCCTGCATAGACAACGTTGCTTCCTACAGAGAAAACATACTATTATTTCAAGGAAAATAAAAGAGGGCCATATATTTTCACATAATGTATCCTGGAATATATATCATTCCAGGATTCTGTTTACCACTGTTTCCTGATACTAAAAAGGTTTTGGAGCCTTTTTAGTATCAGGAGACCAGTACACCCCCACCCCCATGTAAATGCACTCAGTGTCTTCTCTGTGGATGCTCCATGGTTTTGGAATTTCCTTCCATGGAAACTTTAATTGGCTCCCTCTCTTCTTTCTTTATGTGAGCAGGTAGAGATATTTTTTATTCAGGCAAGCCTTCCTATTTTATTTATAGAGAAGTGGTATACTGTGTTTTATTATTATGTCAGTTGAAATTATGTTTTGAATATGTTTTAACTGTTTCAACATTTTAATTATGTTTTAATAATAGTATTATTTGTTTATTTTTTAAATTGTAAACTAATGTTTTGATTAACCTTCTTAAAATTATTGTAACTCATTTGAATGCTATCTTGAGAGGAAGGTGAAATATACAACAAACAAACAAATTAGCAAAAGTTGCTTTGTGCAACCTGATAAGGGGATACTTGATTCCAGCCCTTGTTAAGCAATGTAAAACATGGCAGGAAAGCCAATTTTTGGAAATAAAAATGTTCTGAGGAGATAAGGAATAAGAAGAAAGCAGAACAGAGAAGTTTTAGAATAGAAGAAGAACCATGAAATCATAGTTGGACTAAACCATGAGGGTCATCCAGTCCAACCTTTTGTCATGCAGGAATGAGGAGAAGAAGAAGAAGAAGAAGAAGAAGAAGAAGAAGAAGAAGAAGAAGAAGAAGAAGAAGAAGAAGAAGAAGGGGAAAACAGGAATCAAAGAAGATTAAAAAATGATTGCAACGAGATTAAAAGATTGCCCTTCGGCAGCTCCCAAACAATAATTTCTCCACCACTGTCAATGTCTACTATCAATGTCTGTGTTGCACTCTAATCTTGGAACACCTTTTCATCCAGCACCACACAATAGTAACTAACTACAGCAGTTTATTTACAAAAAGCATATACAGGGTGAGGCAGCATAACTTCCTTTTTTAAAATATGCACCATTTAGTCGTTGAAGACGTAGCAGAGCACTAGTGGTCTTGTTTGAGAGGTGGGAATATAAAGTTTTGTCCTGACACAGTTCAGTCGCCATCATGCATTGGAACAGTGAAGAGTTTGCTTTTGCCATTGAGGCCTACTTTTTGAGCGGATTTCGAGTGGCCGGCCTACTCTCCAGATTTGGCCCTTTGTGATTTTTTCTATGGGGTTTTTAGAAATCCCGTGTTTATGTGAACTGTCCAAGGACCATACAAGATTTGAAGACCAACATCCAGGAAGAAATTGCCAATATAATGCCTGCTATGCTGGCAAGAGTCATGATAAACACCAAAAATCAGTTTATTCAGTGTATGGAGAATGGGGGACGTCACCTACCTAATTTGATCTTCAAAACTATGTAAAACAAAACTTTAGGTATGCACCTACATTATAAAAAAATAATAAAATTTTCTGATTCATACAATGGGTGTTATTAAGTTTTGAAAAAAGGAAGTTATGCTGCCTCACCCTGTATAAAAGGGGAAAGGGGCATTTCCCAAAAAGCAATAGGAAAGGTGCTATGAAATAGCAGTAGGCCATCTATACAAAGATCAGCAGTCCAAAATAGCAAGGTACATGAAATCCAGGAAGTCAAGAATATAGACATAAATTCATAAGCATGAAAACAGGGAATTTTCCATGGTAAAACTCTTTCAGGAACATAGGCAAACACAGGAGCTGAAACAGGAACTTGATTCTATGGCAACATTGTCTGCTCTGGAGACACTAAATAAACACTTAATTTAAGCACATTATTGAATGCCTAATTAATCTATTATTCACTCCCTCCATGAGGAGACTTAATCTTATATCATTGGAAAACCTCCCCATTTGCTGAATCTTCTGAAGGCAATTCCCATGAGAAATTGACTTTTCCCCAGTTGCTAAGAAATGAACATTGGAATCTAAAACATTATCTGACTCCTCTTCAACTGCCTGAATTTCTCTCTGATCTTAGGTCTGCAATTCATCCTAATCACATTCAGACTCCTCAGTGGGAAATTCATCATCTCCCTAGTCCTCTGAGAAATCCCCAGCATCTTGTTGCTGAACCCCAACAGGTGTGTGGGCGAGTTCTCTGACATAGTAATGGAATAAAAATAATAAAGGAGAGTGAGTAGAAAAGAAAAAAAAATGTTTGAACTAGTTTTAAGTGAGAGCTCGAGATCAGCAAGAGGGAAATATGGTTTAGATATAGAAGTAGGATGCTAGCCTTCTTTCAAGCTGAAGCTACAGGTGAGCCTTGCTATAGACATTTCTCCAAACAACTTAATTTATGTGGTGCATTCTTCTTTGTGGTCCCCAAACTTCTTAAATAGTGGGCTTATTGCTGCCTGATAAAGTGGGATGAGGAAATGACTGAGGCGAAGAAAAAGCAAATAACATTATAGTGAGAATAAAAAGAAGCATGTAAGAGAAGGAAGAGAAGCAGAAGAGCAGAAAGAAAGAGGAGACACCTCAGTTGTGGCACCACCCCTAATGGGGGGGGGGGGAGGTATATATTATATCCTTCCATATGTCTACTGTACAAAATCTTATTCAAAGTTTCATACCAGGGCTGCTCGTAAGGAAACTGAGTAAAAGTCATATTTGTGTTAAGTTGGCTTAAATATTTTATAACTACTGATCATCATGACTATATATAAGGGGTCTTTGAAAATTTTCAGGACTTTTATGTTTTCCTTTGAAATGGTGAGGGTGGGAGTAGTAGGAATTGGTTGTGTCTGAGAGTACCATGTGACTAGCCCATCTGGCAAGCTGGCTGATCTTGCAGTTTAGGAGAAGAGTAGTCATGCTGTAGTGAAGATGGCCGTGAAACTTATAAATTACACCAAAGTAGAACAGCAATCTGTTACACACTTTCTGTAGGCAGGTGTGCCAGGAGCACAAATTTATCTCCACATGTGTGCTCAGTATGGGGATAAAATTCTCTCTTGTAGAGTCATCTATGAGTGGATTGAAATGTTTTAAAATTGATACACTAGTGTAATCAATGCACATCCAGCTATGGTCACAAGGAAGGAAGAAAGGACTCTGATTTGTGAAAACAGAACATAATAAATTATTAATAGAGTTAAGAAAAGTACATAAAAATTGAAGACCCCTCGTATTATGTCCAATATTAGACCAGATGTGCCTGTGTACCATTTGGTAAGGAAGACAGGTAGGGCAGTGCTATTGGCATGAGTTTCTGTTTGACCTTCTTGTAAACTAGACTTGATAGATCTTTTGGTTATTCTTACATATTGTAAGGTAAGAACTACTCCATATGTTTTTGTTCCATTCTTTTCAAGGAATGTGTGTGTCAACATGTGGATGGGAGTTTACAGTTCACTTCAGGTAATGTTTTTTGATGTTAACCTCTCTTTGAATTGAGATCATATATGATTATTTCAATGGTTACTGACTTTCAGCATTTCTGGAACATCATTTATTTTCTCACTTAAAAGGGACAGCACGCTTCACACTTACAATACCCCAATGTGGATTCTTTTTATGGTGTGTGAGAAAAAGAACTGCTTACTCTTCCTGCTGTGTTCCTTTGTGAGTCACTATTTGGGATGTGCCTTTTTGGAGGACAAGTGACTCTACTGTACATCCGAATCAGAGAAGTCATTGAGTGATTCAGTCACAGATGACGGAGGGCCACAATAGAACTGGCCACCCTGCGTGGAGGCTGAAGGGAAATAGGCCAGCCTGGAGATACTCCGGGCAAGCTTCTTTTAGAGTAGATCAGGCTCACAAGACTATAAAACTATTTAATTAGTTACTACTCACAGTACACCCTATGGGGAGCCAAAGATGTTCTATTTGGATGAAACCTGCTGTTTTATAAAAATGAAGCTGATGGGCCTGGGGGCTGAGAAAGATATAACAGGTGAGCAGCAGAGACCTTATGAGGCTAAATTATTACCAGTGTTTAAGTATGTTCCAATATTGTCTACCTATAGGGACACAATTATTAATTTTATGTTTGCTTTTCATATCCAGAAGCAATAGGAAAGCACATTATTAATTTTACGACAAACACTACAATTAGAATGATAATTACAAAAGGGGGCATGCTATGTGGACAACTACAGAGTTTCATTCTGTGTGTGATGCTTTCAGGCCAAATCCTGTGGGTAACCTACTCCATCCCATTGATCTTTACAGGAATAAAGAAATATTTAAATACATTTTGTTGCAAGAGTGTTCCAAAAACAAAACTATTACCCTAGAGCATGTTACATTTACAAGTCCCCTAATCACTAACCTGTATGGAAAAATTTATACCATTCTCAATGATGCTCAAAGATTTTTCAGGGAAAACCTTTCTTCACCAATTAAATTTCAATTCCAAATTTCTTGTAATGGACCACAAGCTGTGCTCCTTGGTATAAATAATATCCCAGTTTCTCTTTATTTATTCATCATCATTGTTGTTGTTCATTCGTTCAGTCATCTCCGACTCTTCATGACCTCATGGACCAGCCCACGCCAGAGCTCCCTGTCGGCCGTCACCACCCCCAGCTCCTTCAAGGTCAGTCCAGTCACTTCAAGGATGCCATCCATCCATCTTGCCCTTGGTTGGCCCCTCTTCCGTTTACCTTCCACTTTCCCCAGCATAATTGTCTTCTCTAGGCTTTGCTGTCTCCTCATGATGTGGCCAAAGTACTCATCATAATATATGTCAAAGCATCTGTGAGAATAATGTTAAATGATAATGTGCCTGTGAAGGGAAGGGACTGACTGTGGAAGAAGAATTGTTCATGGGCATAACTGGACATCTTCCACTGTTCCTCAATTGGGTAAATAACTATATCCTCCAAATTAACTGATTATTTTCAGTAGCTCACTTGTTCATGTATCAGATTATCATGATTTGGGGTCAGCTGTACAGGGTAGGTATGTGGAATAATCCTATTTGATAATAACAGAATAACGTATTGCAAAATAATGTAAAATATATCTTATGATACATATATGCATGGTACATATATCGTAAGGACCATATTAATTTTTTTACATTGTGTTACAGTACACTGTCATAGAAGCTAAATGCCCTAAAGGCATCACATTCTAATTAATTATAATTTTATAAGTGAGATTTTATGCGTTATTGATTGTACTTATATGATTGTATTTATACTTATGTATTGTTTGTATGTGGAACTTGGAGTGCTTTTGTGAGCTGCCTTGAGTCCCTTTGGGAAGATGGTGGCAGGGTAAAAATAAAGCTGTATTATTATTATTATTATTATTATTATTATTATTATTATTATTTGAAACACAACAATATTTTTATATAACAATCTTTATTAAATTTCCAATTACATTTAAAATATAGATATGTAGCCTAGGCTACTAAAAAAAAAGTGTGAGATGTCTTGAATTGAGATAGCCCTGAAACAAGAGGTGATGTGTGAGATAGTATAGTAGCAGAGAAAATAGGAGAGATATTAAAAAAAAAACCTGGTATAAGAATAAGTATAGAGCCCAAAGCTGGATTAAAAGAAAAGAAAAGACTGATAAGTGTTGTCAACTTCCTGGTATTTTCTAGAGGTCTGCTCTACCCTTCTTTTCCATTTCTTCTTCTCTTCTCTCCTCAGCTTCTTTCTCCTGCTCTTCCTTCCCTGCTTCTCTTCCTTGATTAGATTAGAATCTTTTTGTTCCTTTGCCTGAAGTATTCCATCACTTTTTCCCAGTTAGTTTCTTTCATGTTCATTCCTTTACTTCTAGACACTAAGAAGGTAAGTCTATCCATGTTCTTAATTTCTAATATTTTTGTCAGTCTCTCATTTTCATCCGGTATCTCCTTCTGTTCCATTTTCTGGCGTAGCAAATCCTTGCTGCAGTTGTTATCAAGAAAAGGATTTTATCTGAATATTTTCTATTTTTAATTCATGCATCCCTAATAAGAACAATTCTGCCTTCCATGGAATTTTGATTTTTAGAATTTCTTGTAACTCTTTTTGCACCCCTTTCCAATATTCTTTTGCCTTCTTGCAAGTCCACCAGGAATGAAAGTATGAGCCTTCGTTTTCCCTACACTTCCAGCATTTTGTGCTGATATTTCTGTTACCTTTCCCTAATTTTTTCGGTATCATGTACCAACGATGTGCAGTTTTCAACCAATTTTCCTTCAAGTCAATAGCATAAGCTAATAATGAAGATCTATAAGAAGCTGCTAGAGTGGAAATTAGAATCCAAAGAGGACAAAAATTACAGAAAGAGATGGAATGAAAACATCAAAAGAAACATAAGACAAGAGGAATGGGAAAAAATTTGGAGAGAAAAATTAAAATATAGTTATGCTATTGAAACACAACAATATTAATACACAGTAAACAAGATATCCTGGTTGTTGTATTGAATCACGCGTCAGACACTTCCCAAATGTCTAGGATTGTGTGATATATCGGCGAATAATGTGTGCAGATCTGAGTAGGGTGGCCTTTTGCAGCTATTATTATTGTTATTGTTCTGTCTGATCTTTGAAACTAATCAGGCTTCACCATAGTTAGCTAGTACTTGGATAAGAGAACATCAATGGATATCAGGTGGTGTTGGGAATATTTCAGAGGAAGGAAATGGCAAAACTTTCACTGAGTATTCCGTATACAAGAAAATCCCATGAAAGCCATGAGGTCTCCATGGACACTTGAAGGCACATGCAGGTATATACACACATGTATATTATATACACAAGAATAACAACCAAATGAAGTAGTTTATCCTAGTGACTCTGGAAGTTAATAACTAGCTAGGTGTGTCACATGCAGAGATGGGGGAGAAATTGCCTCCAAACAAGCCTTCTGTCTCAATGATTATTTTCCTTCCATATTTTGAAATTGTTCACACTTAAAACTACGCCTTCCTCTATTTTGGATGCCTAAACTGTATTTCTAAACATCCAGCTGAAATTTTAAATTACTGCAATGCTAGTAATTTGAGAACCGGAGAACCTTTTTATGTAGAGAGAGAGAATTCTTATTTAGGGGAAATACCTTGGTTCCTCCTCCATCACTGCCCAACATCTATAACCTTGACCATATGGTTGTGCAAGGATCTGAAATTATCTCCTTGGTCATAAGGTCCTTCTGTTTCAATGTTCATATTAATAAGAAGGATTTCTTTGTTTAAAAAAAGAAAGAAGGGTCACAACACATGCAGATATATAGTACATGATGTCATATATATGTTTCTGATATATGGAACAATATTTAAATATCCAATAGTTTCTAACTAACTCTGAGAAAACCAAATGTGTTGAGCATTAAATATCTTTGATTAGAGATGTGTCTATGTATTTGTTTTAAAATGGATATCAGCAATATGATGAGGCTATGAGTTCTTTTTCTTCTCACACTACATTAGGTCATTTAGCACTGTTTTTAATTGAGTGTTAATTGCTATATATATATATATATATATATATATATATATATATATGCTTTCATTTTACGTTCTATTTTTAGGCGTCTCATGCTGTGTGTAAGCTGCCCCAAGTCCCTTCAGGGAGATGGTAGCAGGTTACCACAATTAAGTTGTTGTTGTTGTTGTTGTTGTTGTTGTTGTTGTTGTTATTGCTTTAAAGTTGAGAGCCACCAGCAACCTGACTCCTGACAAGAGTCTTTGAGACTCCGGCTGTGGTTAACTAATACTTTTTTTACTGGCTAATTAATTATCATTTTCTATTTACAAGTTTCAAAATGAACAGGCTCATCCTAACATAATATATATCAAACAAGTTAAACATGAGCCAACATGGACAACAAGTTAAACATGAGCCAACAATGTGATGTGGTGGCAAAAAAAGCCAATGGGATTTTGGTCTGCATGAATAGGAGCATAGTGTCTAGGTCTAGGGAAGTCATGCTACCCCTCTATTCTGCTTTGGTTAGACCACACCTGGAATATTGTGTCCAATTCTGGGCACCACAATTCAAGAGAGATATTGACAAGCTGGAATGTGTCCAGAGGAGGGCGACTAAAATGATCAAGGGTCTGGAGAATAAGCCCTATGAGGAGCGGCTTAAGGAACTGGGCATGTTTAGCCTGAAGAAGAGAAGGCTGAGAGGAGATATGATAGCCATGTATAAGTATGTGAGAGGAAGCCACAGGGAGGAGGGAACAAGCTTGTTTTCTGCTTCCCTGGAGACTAGGATGTGAAGCAATGGCTTCAAACTACAAGAAAGGAGATTCCATCTGAACATGAGGAAGAATTTCCTGACTGTGAGAGCCATTCAGCAGTGGAACTCTCTGCCCCGGAGTGTGGTGGAGGCTCCTTCTTTGGAAGCTTTTAAACAGAGGCTGGATGGCCATCTGTCAGAGGAGATTTGAATGCAATATTCCTGCTTCTTGGCAGGGGGTTGGACTAGATGGCCCATGAGGTCTCTTCCAACTCTTTGATTCTATGATAAGAACTAGCTCATTCATTAGGTAAAGTGATATGGCTGCTTTAAGCAGTAGTTCTGGAGTGCAATGAAAGTAAATTGGTATGTATTTTGTTGTCAGTATATTTTCATTGCCCAAGAGAGTAGAATTGTCTGTACTTGGGTCAAAATAACTTGAATACTGTTCATTTTGACTTAGAAACGATAAAAGGATGTCTCTGACAGTAAGATGTTCTAGACTTAGGGTTAACAGGTGTACTTTATGGTACAAGATTTCTTTTATTTGAGGGCCAAGCAAGCTTGTCTATTATATGTTTCATTATAAAGGATGTTCTCTATTTGTAGATTGGAAAACTTTTCCTTTTATATAGACTGAATGACATGCCAAACAAACTTCTTTATTGGTTACTTTCATGAAGACAGATTATCTGCTCCGTGTAATTCATGAATGTGGAAAATATAGATTTAACATGACAGGTTAAATGAAACCAATCTTTTCATTTGGTATTTAGGCAAAACATGTTTTTCCTAATAGTCAGTTGCTGACTCAGCCCTGTTTGTCTTGAATGTTGACTATTCCTTTGTTCCTTTTTAAAAACCTAGAAACAGACTTTGAACCAACTTTTTGGTCAATAACAGTATATAGGAAATGTATCAGACAGGCAAAGAAAACCATATTTGAATGCTGGGTGATTTAAGTCAAGTGAATTCAGTTGACAATTTCCCTGCCTTTGCTTCTCCTCTAGTTGCATAAGGCAGAGGTAATATGTTTGTGCAGAGATATTAGTTTGCTGTGAGTTCATGACAAACACGTATATTTCACCAACAAGCAGGCATGTGATTTCTTTATGCAGTGCTATGGTTCTAACAAAACAAGTCAGAATAATAAACTGCAGGTAGGGGGAAGTTTCAATCAGTTTAAGCCTCTTTAGAGTCCTTGCAACTGTCAACCAGGCACTCTCACATACCTGAATGTGAAAGGAATGTGAAATGCTTTTGATGGTTGGTGGGGAGGGCATGTCATTATGCCTGGATACAGCAAACATGTGATTTGACAGTGAGGAGAAAGTCCCCCCCCCCCCCCAGTCTCTACCAAAGGAAGCATGTCCTTTCTTTGAAAGGATAAAAAATGTTTTCTGAAAAGCATCGTGACTGTTATATTTTTAATGCTGAGAATGAATTTTATAAAAGTGTGCCTCAATGAGGACAGTGATCATTTTATGTATGTGAAATATTTTCACATTTTACTCTCAGGAATTTCTGTTAAGAAGTGCTCACTCTCTTCCACACTCCCTCATCCCATCTAGTAACTTCCTAGAAATGTGTCTAATAGGCTTGGGTAACCACGGAAAAATTTGGTTCTAAACTCGTTTTGTTTTTAGGGGGCCCTTGCATTTTGTTTTTTTTAATAATTCCGAAATTTTCCTTTTAAAAATTTCAAAATTTCCGAAATTTCGTAAAATTGCGAATCGATTCGTTAATGGCGGACGCAATTGCGCAATATGCTAAAAAAACCTCCAAATAGGACAGGGGGAACTTCTGAAGCTTCCCTCTCCCTCTGTTGTTGACTGTTGGTGTGATAAAACAAACAATAACTATAAAACTTGCACCAGACATGCGAAAATAATTATGAAATAATTACAAAATAATTACGAAACAATTACGAAATAAATTGAAAAAATTGTTTTGAATCTAATTTACTCCTCACAGTATTCCTGCATGGCTCAATATTGGCTCGTAAGCTAATTTAAATACGAATTAATAACAAATTACGAAATTAACGAACGAAACCGCCCAAGCCTAGTGTCTAAGCCTCCCACATTATACATATTTATTGTTTTTTGAAAAATGTATGCCATTGTTTGCGCACTCAGGGGTACAGAATTTAACTTTATTTTTATGGTTGTCATTTTTGATTTCAAAGATGTTGGTATCTCAGTAGTGACTGGGGCAAAGCCTTAAACTCCCGAGGAAGAACTGGGTAAATGCTGACAAGAGTAGAACAACTACAAAAGTATCCTATTTACTTCTACATGGCCAGTGTTTCATGTCCCACATCTCACAATAGAGGACCAGAAATACATGTACATATAAATGTATTTACATACCCCAAATCTATAGAGTAAATATGTATCCAAAGAATTTAAGTATCCATGCATTCCTGGTCCTCTTGTGTAAGATGTGGGACATTCACACAAAAGCTGGTGTAAGAATAACTTCCATTTTCCTGCTTGCTTTTCTATCTCACTACTCTGCCTTCAACTGTGAAAGCTCATGAATGAATTCTTAGCATTTAGCTTTTGAATATTCATGCCTATACTTTATAGTCTTCACCAAAAAAGGATACCTCCAGATGGTTTCTACTACAGTTCCTGTCAGCACCAGACTACATGGTCAAAGGAAACAGGGATCATAGTCTAAAGCACCTGGGTAGCACTGAGTGGCCTGTTCTTGCTCTGTCTGCACTAGAAATAGGAGACTAGTTGCATTCAAGCTACAGACACAGGGAGAATAAAGGAGACACTGAACGAAGAGAGAGAAAAGAACAGAGAGTTATGCCATGCCTTCTGGTCAGCCCTTCAACCTCATATATTTTTGTTAGCCTGCTTTTGATATTTGATTTGCACCAAGCCCTGGAAGATAAAGTTGCATGAATCCATCTTATGTACCTACAGATCTCTATATGGACCTAGACCACAATTTGGAAAGGCTTGCTTCTGTAATTGGCTTCCAGGCAATTTTACACTACAATCCTACATTTTCTACTCAGATAGCCTGCTGTCCTCCACATAATCTATTCCCTGGTATGTGGATATAAGTTGGCATTGGCAGTGATCAATCTATGCAGATTGCTGTTGCTATGATGTATTGCAGTGAGAAGGGAAGAAAAAAACACAGAAAATGTGGAAATGTAAAACCATTGTTAAAATGGCAGAAACCTTACAACATTTTAGAACTATCTATCATTTGGGAAAGGTATGTGGTATTTTTGCAGTGTATCTGCATTTGCACCACACCATATAAATGCTCCAGCTATTTAATTTTCCTGCTTTTTCTTTTCTGTCAAACCATGTGATTGCCTCCTGAAAATGCAACACAGAGGATTGGAAATAATTTGCAGTGAAAAATCCCCCACTGCCTTCGATCTGGGCAGCAATGTTGTTTTGTGAGTGAAGCCCTTCCATGCGTAGACATCAAATTCTGGTCTTAACTGTATATCTTTCAAAACAAATATAATAGACCTTAAGGGGTAAATCGTGGGTAAAAGCCTGGCTTATGCTTGGAATCACTGGTAATCAGCTAAAACTAATTACATCTAACTGTACAATTCTTCTTTGGTAAAGAATGCTAAATAACTAGAAAACAGTGGCATAAGAGTTAGCATTCATGCTCACACATTTTCTTTTGGCAAATGTTTAGGTGGCTACATCATTTTAGCTCATTATACAACTAGCATCCACAGAAACCGCTCTGCTGGTCTTTGCTTTGTGATTAGTCATGTGTAAACACTAAGATTTTTATGTATTTGCTCCAGGGTGAAACATTTGCCATTTCCTGTGCTATTCTTTGCAGTGTTTGTGAAGCATCACCTCCTAAATTCTCATGCATTTGTAACTGTCACAGGAAATTTTCTCTGTCTGCATGGTTTTTCTGCATTTCAAATACCTCTTTTTTCATTTGTGAATGCACACATGCTGTCAGAAAGTTTAAGATGTCTCATTTTAGTACTCCAGACAGAATGTCTTAAAATGATGGGATTAAAGAGCTTTAAAAACATCGAGTAGCTTTTGTATTTTTCAGGCCAATAATACTATGCATACCTGATGTAAAATAATTCTCTCAATCTCACTCTCTTTCTCAGTTCCCAGCATTTTTTCTTTGTCACAGTTCCTATTCAACATTTTAAAACATTCTAACATCTTCATCCACCATGACTAAGGTATGTTTCCACTGGCAGTTTACTGTTTGATGTACTCCTACTGCTTGCACAGTTCACACTTGACCAGTGTTAAATAAATTACTCCCGAAGACTCAGGAATATTTTACGTCTGTTTCCCTACAATGCCCTCCCCCAAAAGACAGTGAAAATGCTCACAGAGAAGAGTGTGAATATTTCAGTCCTGTGCAGAAACAGTTGGATAGATTGCTCTCTGGAAAAGCTGGATCATTCTCCTATCTTTGCTTATTGCATGATATAACAACAATAGCTACCTCATCATCATCATCATCATCATCATCATCATCATCATCAACAACAACAACAAAAATGTATTTGATACCAGCTTCTTCTCATAGATTGAGGTGGGGGATGCAATATGGAAAAAACACATAGGTTTAATATAAAAGGCATGGCCCGACTTACCGGCCAGAAATGTTTCGGTGGAGTCCTCAAGGACAACAACTTAAACATGAGCCAACAATGTGATGTGGCGGCAAAAAAAGCCAATGGGATTTTGGCCTGCATTAATAGGAGCATAGTGTCTAGATCTAGGGAAGTGATGCTACCCCTCTATTCTGCTTTGGTTAGACCACACCTGGAATATTGTGCCCAATTCTGGGCACCACAATTCAAGAGAGATATTGACAAGCTGGAATGTGTCCAGAGGAGGGTGACTAAAATGATCAAGGATCTGGAGAACAAGCCCTATGAGGAGCGGCTTAAGGAGCTGGGCATGTTTAGCCTGAAGAAGAGAAGGCTGAGAGGAGACATGATAGCCATGTATAAATATGTGAGGGGAAGCCACAGGGAGGAGGGAGCAAGCTTGTTTTCGGCTTCCTTGGAGACTAAGACACGGAACAATGGCTTCAAACTACAAGAGAGGAGATTCCATCTGAACATGAGGAAGAACTTTCTGTCTGTGAGAGCCATTCAGCAGTGGAACTCTCTGCCCTGGAGTGTGGTGGAGGCTCCTTCTTTGGAAGCTTTTAAACAGAGGCTGGATGGCCATCTGTCAGGGTGATTTGAATGCAATATTCCTGCTTCTTGGCAGGGGGTTGGACTGGATGGCCCATGAGGTCTCTTCCAACTCTTTGATTCTATGATTCTATGATTCTAGGGGCATCCTCTGCTGCCATTATGGCCTCAGGGGGGCTTCTTCCTCCCAGGAGCCCCTTGGATAGCGGGAATGTTTTCCGCCACCCGGCTGGAGGGCCAATGGCCACATGGCCACGCCCTGCCATTGGAGAGGCTGGTGCGGGCCTCTCCTTCCTCTGGGGCAGCCTATTTAAACTCCTAACAGACATTGGGGCCTGTTTCAGCTGATCCATCCCACCCACCCTGCATGCTTATGGTATTGATTCCTGGTTAGATTGCTTTTGTTAGCTCGTCATGGTTAAAAAAACGTGTTTGTTTACTAGTTCTGTCCTATTGGTCACAACTCATGGTTGGCGTTGGGCATGGGCCCTGAATCTGGCTTGGTATCCCCCCTAGCGGAGGGGGGGGGGATGTCTCGTGGTGTAGGGGTGCCGAGTTTACGTGGGCCCAGTATTGTGCCGGCGGCACCCTGCAGGTTTAACGGTATCTGACAGCAGTGAGCTGCCCGATCTTGATCCAGGACCCATGCATGGCTGCCAACCCTCATTCCTGTTATCAATAAATTGAGTTGTGGCCATTTGTTTAACCCAAATACATTGTGTGAGCGTTTCCTTGGGTCGACTGGGGAGGTGTATCGCCCGTACACATGCAAAACTGTTAAAGTGAATATACACAAAATAAAGATTGATACTAATACTAATAAAATGCAAAGTCACAACTTATAGTTTAAAATTGGCTGGATGGGCCTGACAAAAAGATAGCTCTTCAATTGTGGCTTGAATTCTAACAGCTTATATAGCTGTTGAATCTCTTCTGGCAGATCATTCCACAGTCCAGGGGAAACAGGTGAAAAGGTTCTCTCAGCAACAGTTTCTAGTTGGGTTCTAGTTGGGTTCTGGCTGGCGTAAATATTTCTCAAGAGACCTGCGTATATAGGGCAGATTAAACAGGAGAACATGATCTTGTAGGTAATGTGTACCCAAACCATGCACAAAACTTTGTACTTTGCTTGGAAACTAATTGTCAATTATTTAAATAACTTTAATATGGATGTAATATGATCACTCCTAGGTGTTTCCATGACCAATCTGGCTGCCATGTTTTGAATTAATTAGAGTTTCTGAACTTGGTACAGAGGCAGCTCAATGTATAGCACATTGATAAATGACAATGAAGGTTTCATACTTAGCAGGCCCGTAGCCAGGATTTTGATTTGGGAGGAGCTGAGTTTGATTCGGGGGGGGGGGGGGCTGAGTCTGAGTGAAAGAGGGTTTACCCTAGCAAACCTTTTGTATCGTTACCCCAATACCCCCATGCATATGGGATATATTGAGCATGGTGATCAGATCATTATATGAATAAATGTAACAGTTTAAATAATGTACCAGCAAGGCCTTATCGCGGACCACCATGAGAAGCCCCTCAAGCCCCCCCCCCCCCCGGCTACATGCCTGGTACTTAGCAATCTGGCCTGTTTTACTTAGGTGATGAATTGGAATTACTACCAGTTTTCATTTCCTGGCAGGCTACATATTTAGAATATACAACGTGGCAATCTCCATGCTAGAAATAGCCTATTGAATTTGTGTAATGCAGATGGGAGAGAATTTTTGTTGCCAAGAGAACATTTGTACCCTTCATTTCAACAGTGTTAATTTAAAGTCTGCTTCTTAATTTACTCTCCCTTCCAGTGTGTGTGTGTGTGTGGGGGGGGGGGGGGTTACTGTTAAAATCTATCTGAAAAAGAAGAGAAACACTCTTGTGGTGTGATCAGAACCAATTCTTTAGGATACCCACAGAGAGTGCATGAAAGAATGCCTGTTTCACCTGGTCTTTTTTTTTTTTTTTTTGGCAACTTTCACCAATTGGATGCATTGCATGCTCTATGCATTGCATGCTCCCTGAAGTCTTTTTTCCTACCTATTGTGGCAAATCAGGCTACAGCGGGTGACTGGCATCAGCAACTCCTCTTCTTTCTTCCCTGGTAGCCTCCTCCATCCCTTGGCAGAGCACCCGCTTGAGGCAAATAAGGCTGGAAAGAGAGAAAAAGAGGAAAGGTTGAGAAAGGCTTCCCTATGTCTCTCCTCCAGAGAGGAGTCAGCTGAGAACTTACTTTCCCAGCTGCAATTTGTGTGGCATAGTCATTGAAGTAGCTTGTGCGCTCCTTCCTGCAGCATGATGGGAAAGGAGGTTTTTCTCTCTTTCCATTTCTCATGTTTCTTTTTCAGTCAATCAGAGGCCTAGATGACTGTGTCCATTCTTTTCCCTTCTTGTGGTGCACGCTGGCTGAGATTTCAATTCCCGGACTCACCTCTTGTGTTTTTTTTAATATTATGTAAAAAAAAATTAATTCCCCAAATTCTGAGGATTTTTGAAATATTTTGAAACTCGGTAGGACTGCAGTCATAAATGTGGCCTAAAAGTGAGACAAGTTTCATTATGATAAGACTAAAAATGACGGAGTAATGAACCTCTAATTTTTTCTCATTGGTGCCAATGGCTTGAATCTAACCATAATGAAAATCCCTCCCAATTTGGAGAATTTCCTGGAAAATGATGTGGGGGTGGGGGTGGGGGAGACAGCTGAAGACAGAACCAAAACTTGTATGGTTTTGGAGCTTTACCAGACTGGCACAACTGGGCTGGTGGAGCAATTTGCCTCTTCACCCGAAGAGAGAACAATGAGTTCCGGTGGAACTATTTTAAAGGGGGCGGAGCCAGGCCTTTGGCACTGGCCTGCCCCCTTATTCAGTTTGGACCCAAGCGTCGACCCACCACTCTCACCCATTAAACAGTATATTAGGGTTGCCGTTAAGGGGCCGGGTAGGATTTTTTTCCCCTCTTATGCTCTAAGAGGGTTTTTTTCGCCTACCCTATACTGTTGCAGGGCAAATTGGAGATGGTGTGGCATTAAATAGGTGATTTCAGTAAAGAGTTAAGAAAAGCTAAAATTTGGTATATGCCAAGGCACCTTCAGGGGTGAAGGCCATTAACTAAAACACTCACCTAAGGTTCAGTTTGTTGAGGTGACGGGAATTCCGATGGCCTAGGAATGGGGAGAGTCGGGTCTCAGATACCCTGAGAGGGACTTCTCCAACACATTTTCCTTTGAGGTTGCACGGATTAGGTTCCCGGGGGTTTCGCCCTAACTAGCCAAGGGGTAGGCTGGGCAGGGACGCTTTGCCACCAAGTTCAGGATCTATAGATTTAGATCCGGTCAAAGTTCAATAGGTAACAATTAATAAAAGTTGCCCATATTTAAACCCAAATACTTGTGTGTGGTCTCGTTATTTCGGGGGTTGGCAGGCAATGGACATTGAGCACACTCCTATTAATTTTGGCTCAACTATCTCTCTCACACAGAGACATTAGGAAGGGGAAAATAAAAGATTTTGGTGGTACAAATTTAAGTGGTACAAATTTTGCACACAAATAAAAATAACTGTGGTAATATACAGTAATGTGAGGGCAGTGTGAAAGCAATGAAATTATTCACCTCGTAAATAGAAGACAGGAAGAAAGAAGGGAGGAAGAATGGCAGTAGTTCCATTATGAGTCCCAAGCATTGCTATCTCACTTACTGGAACATTATTCACATGAATGGACAAATCATTAAGATAAAGATACAGCTCATGATAATGTGAACACTCTGTGTTGGCTCAGAAATTGAATTATCACTTGTCACAAGAATGTAAAACAAGAATTGCATACTAGCATAACATTTCTGTCACAGCTTTTCCAGTTTGGAAACTCAATAGAAGCAACAAAAAAGCAATGATCTCAAGGACAAGGATGTTAACATCCAACAGGCAAGGCAGAGCTTTTAAAATAAGAGTTAAATGTTGACAGAAAATGTGTTGAAACTTTGTATTAACAACTGCATCTTAATTGATATTTTCTTGTGAAGACTTCTCTGACAACTGACAGGACAGATAGCAGAGATAATCAAGAAGCCTATAAATGGTGGTAACAAATTTATATATGTTATTAACTTACATAATTCACTCCCACAAAATGCGGTGGTGGTGGCAGTCACTAGGTTTTTTTTTAAGTATTAGAAAAAACTATGAGTTATAGATGTAGAAAGAGGTATTGTTTTGTGGAATGAATAGAAGGGTCAAGTCTCCTAGGCAACTTGATTTTCAAAAACAAGGTCATACTGAATGAAACATAGTTGAAATGTGTTTGAAACATTTCACTTTATGTAAGGAACTCCAAGGTCAAAATGAAGTGTAAGATGCTGATAAATTATACCAGATTATTCTGTTATTGACCTTGCACCAAGGACTAGAAATAAATGGAGGACTTCTTTTAGTTAGTGTCCCAGAAAAAAGAAAGAAAGGATGAATTCTTTTACCTGCACCACAAGATCCCATTATAATGTAACATAAAAGCAAGTATATCTTTAATGGCAGCCTCTACTAGGAGATGCTTGTTTTGAGACGTAGGACCTAAATATTTGTGTCAGAGGGCTTGTCTATACTAGCCCTTTAATCTGGACTTTTTTTTTGTCTTGTCAGGAGTGACTCCTGGTGTGAGAGAATTGGCCGTCTGCAAGGACGTTGCCCAGGGGACTCCTGGATGATTTGATGTTTTTATCATCCTTGTGGGAGGCTTCTCTGATGTCCCCACATGAGGAACTGGAGATGATAGAGGGAGCTCATCTGCCTCTCCCCGGATTTGAACCTGGGACCTGTCGGTCTTCAGTCCTGCCAACACAGGGCTTTAACCCACTGCGCCACCGGGGGCGCCGAAATAACCATGCCCAGGTGAGACATATTCCTAATGAACAGGACTTTTTTCTCTGCTTATCTGTTGCTGCTGCTGTTGTTGTTGTTGTGTATTGATTTCAGCTAGGACTTTGGTTATAGAGGTTCATGCCCAGTGAGTATCTGCAAAACCAGATTAGCCAGGACAAAGAACAAGCTCTCTGGGTTGAAGGCAGACTCAAAACCTTAAATTGAATGGACAAACATCCTGAGCTTACCCTAATAATAATAATAATAATAATAATTATTATTATTATTATTTTATTTTTGTATCTTACCACCATCTTCCTGAAGGGACTTGCGTGGCTTACATGGGGACAAGCCTAGTAAAACATAGGTTAAAACAACATAAAACAACATAAAATAACACCAACAAACAACTAGTTGCCTGATATAGTAGCCAAATACTAAACTCGGGCAGGCAGGGCCTGTGTAATACAATTTCAAGGACAGGGCAGATGGAAAAAGTGCAGGAGCCAGATGAAAAATTAGGACTAGAAGGGCAATGTTAATTAGGACGCTGTATCTATAGGGATTGAAACAGCAGTAAAGTGCAGGAGCCAGATATAGAGTTATGGCTTTGGGGGCAGGGGATTATCTAATGAACTGTTTAATCAAAGGCGCAATAGAACATCCACGTTTTGAGGTCTTTACAAAAAGTGGACAGGATGGGTGCCAGTCTAATCTCCCTGGGGAGAGAGTTCCAGAGCTGGGGTGCCACCACTGAAAAGGCCCTCTCCCTCATCCCCACCAACCATGCTTGTGATGGAGGTGGGAGCGAGAGAAGAGCCTCCCCAGCTCATGCAGTTTCATAGGGGAAGATGCGATCATGAAGTTAAGCAGGTCCTGAACCATTTAGAGCTTTATAGGTGAATTGAGACCAGAAACTTTTCAGCAGCCAGAAACTTATTGCCAGCCTGTATCAAAGAGGATCATCTATCGGCAAACACTCACAAAGGTTTGATCATTATCTGGCTTGGGAAATAGTTAGAGGGACCTGGCTGTGATTTCCTTTCCCAAGGGATTATGCAAATGGAGAGATGGCTGCCTTCAAAAGACACTTTGATACTTGCATTTGATAAGTTTATAATTTTAGGGATTGACACGGTACATAAAAGATACAGGTTATACAGAAATAATCAAACTGATACATTGAATTAGAGGGTTATTTTTGATAGAGTTTGTAAGGTACAGCTCCTGCTAGGTCCATTCCATTGCCTGTAGCATTTTGGCATTTTTGCCACTATGGGAAAAGGTTTTGATAAAAAGAAAAAAATCATATCATTTGCTTGAAGTCTCTTGGTGTACTATAAACCTTTTTTTTTGGGGGGGGGGGTGCCATGGCTTGACAACAGTTATAGACATTTCAGAGTTAAAGTGAATCTATCATGAGGTTTCCTTGGCAAGATTTGTTCAGAGAGGTTTTTGTCTTTGTTTTCTTATGAAACTGGAAACATTTCACTTGCCCAGCATCATTCAGTAGCTTTCTATGGCTGAGGAAGGATCTGAAACCTGATCTCCAGAGTTCTAGTCTAACATTCAAACAACTATAGCACATTGACATTGATTCTTCAGGAACATTCTCATGAGAAAATACACTTTGAACAGGGATCTCCTGGTCATTCTCTGCATCCATATCATTGGAAACACCATGACCTCCATGAACCTCATTGTCATTATTCCCCACATCCAAAGCACCCTGATCCTTAAACGCAATGACAGGCTGAACTCCAACACTAGGATGGTGGGCTTTTCCCTCCTTCTAGAATGCTGTTGAATATTTCTCCAGCTTTGTAGCTTTAAAATGTTTAAACTTTTTGTAATATTCTACTCCTAAACCAGCTATCCCAGGTGTTTTCCCCACTTTCAAATTATTTATTACCTCTTCTATCTCTCCTTTCATAAAAAATTGTTCTAATCTTTCTTTGTCATCCTCTTCCAGTTTAATATTTAATTTTTTTTCAATGTAAGTTTTTATTTTCTGTTGTTTCTTCCTTTAGTCATATATAATTTTAATAGAATTCTTGTATTGCTTTCAACTTGTCTCTCATCAAGTTGAATCTGTTTCCTTTTGAGTCTTTAATATCAGCTATCTCAATTTTTGTCTTTTTCATTTGTGCTTTAAGAGTTTTGAAGTTATGGGAAAGAATAGCCCTCACATATTCTGTGCTGGCCTCATCTGGAATATTGTGCTCAGTTCTTGATATCTCATTTTAATAAAAATGTAGATAAGTTGGAATTCAGAAAAGTACATGGATGATAAGTGGTGTGAAAAACAAAACATATGAGGAGATATTGAAGGAGCTGGGCATATTCGGGTTGATGAAAAGAAAACTAAGGGGCAAAATGGTCAAAGAGGTGAATGTCTCTGGGCTACATCTTATTTGTTTATTTATTTCAGGCGCTTCTACCCCGTCCTTCTCAACCCCCTGGGGGGGACTCAGGGTGGCTTACAACTGGCACAATTCAATGCCAACAATTCATCAGATAAAATACATGACAGCAATAACCACAATAATCAACACATTCAATTAATACAATAACAACTAAAAAGCCAATCTAATGGCCAATATTCACCGAGTTCTAAAATTCGTAAGTCCATTCAGAATTACCATAGTCCTTTCCAAATTCTGGTTGTCATTACCTTGTCAGTCTGCCAGATTACCCAAAAGCCTGGTCCCATATCCATATTTTCAGCTTCCTTCTGAAGGAGAGGAGGTATGTTGATGACCTAATTTCCCTGGGGAGTGAATTCCACAGGTGAGGGACCACTACTGAGAAGGCCCTGTCCCTCATCCCCACCAACCTCGCTTGTGATAGAGGCAGGGCTGAGAGCAGGGCTTCCCCAGAAGATCTTAAACTTCGAGGTGGGACATAGAAGGAGATACCTTCAGACAGGTATGCTGGGCCGGAGCTGTATAGTGTTTTATAGGTCAAAACCAGCACTTTGAATTGTTATATTTTATAAGGAAGTTTATATTTTTTATGTAAAGGGAATGGACATAGTATACAGAAAGATACAAGTTAGGCAGAAATACAAGAAAATAAAGATATTTTATTAAATAATTGGAATGATAAAGTTTTTGCGGGGAAGAAGCCACTGGTTCACTTGCAGTCTCCTTTGCTTCAAAGTAGCAAAAGTTCAACACAGTATTTAAAAAATAATAGAAAATAGTATATTTATTGTAGAGCCCATGGTAAATTGTAGATCTTTTGGGGGCCGGGGTCATTGAGGCTTCAACAATCTGGCAGGTAAATGGGAGGGGGAGCCTTGTGGCTCTGAATTACCAAGCCACTTTGGACTTAAAAAGAAAATTATCATCCAGTGAAGAGGTTTCAAAAGTGGCAGATATGTTACCCATTTTGAGAACAGTGTAAGATATCTATGGGGTTTAAGGCAATTACACAATTAAGTGGTTTTGTTTTTATTTTTTAAAAAGGATGTGATTACATGCATGTGTTGATTCTTCTAATGTTCTGTATGTTTAATTCATGTTGTTGTTCATTCGTTCAGTCATCTCCGACTCTTCGTGATCCCATGGACCAGCCCACACCAGAGCTCCCTATCGGCCGTCACCACCCCCAGCTCCTTCAAGGTCAGTCCAGTCACTTCAAGGATGCCATCCATTCATCTTGCCCTTGGTCGGCCCCTCTTCCTTTTGCCTTCCACTTTCCCCAGCATAATTGTCTTCTCTAGGCTTTGCTGTCTCCTCATGATGTGGCCAAAGTATTTCAGCTTTGTCTCTAGTATCCTTCCCTCCAATGACCAGTCGGGCTTTATTTCCTGGAGGATGGACTGGTTGGATCTTCTCACAGTCCAAGGCACTCTCAGAACTTTCCTCCAACACCACAGTTCAAAAGCATCTCTCTTCCTTTGCTCAGCCTTCCCTAAGGTCCAGCTCTCACATCCATAGGTTACTACAGAGAATACCATGGCTTTGACTATGTGGATCTTTGTTGCCAGTGTGATGTCTCTACTCTTTACTATTTTATCGAGACTCGACATTGCTCTCCTCCCAAGAAGTAAGCGTCTTCTGATTTCCTGGCCACAGTCTGCATCTGCAGTAATCTTTGCACCTAGAAATACGAAGTCTGTCACGGCCTCCACATTTTCTCTCTCTATTTTCCAGTTGTCAATCATTCTTGTTGCCATAATCTTGGTTTTTTTTATGTTTAGCTGCAACCCAGCTTTTGCGCTTTCTTCTTTCACCTTGATTAGAAGGCTCCTCAGCTCCTCCTCGCTTTCGGCCATCAGAGTGGTGTCATCTGCATATCTGAGGTTGTTAATGTTTCTTCCAGCAATTTTCACCCCAGCTTTGCATTCATCAAGCACCGCACATCACATGATGTGTTCTGCATACAAGTTTAAAAGGTTTAACTCATAATACCTATAAAATAATACCTATAAAATCAGCTCAAGTAACGGGCATTTAAAATTAAATTAATTTGACAGCAATATTGTATAAAATATGTTAACATTACTGATTATTCAGTTATTGACTTGATTGCTTTGAGTTTGCTTTAAAGGATTCTGAGTTTTGTAGATTTATAGATCCATAGATCCAATGTTCTTCATGAAGTTTTTATAAAATGTAACCTTTTCCTTGCCAGCCTTGCGGACAACATATATCTGAATTTGGGTTTAATTGTTCTTAACAAAAATCTCATAATATACCTTTGCTTCCTCTCCCCAAGACATATGCCAGAAAAAAAATTCTAGAAATTCTCAACTAAAATATTATTGATATGTTTGGTATAATCCTTCTGCCTGCCAGGATTATTATAGGTGCTTTGTTATCTTCTTGTGCTTTGTTGGTTCAGTGTTAGTCAAGAAGCTAATGGCACTGTAAAACAAACAGCTGGTTGGATTTGTCTCAATACTTACACAACATAAAAGATGAAAGTGTGTTTTGCAAGTAAGCCAATACATATATTTCTGATTCATCATGATTATGTTGATATTTTTGGATGTGTCAATGTCTGTTTGGGGAAATACAAACACGCATAACATGCAACATGACGTTGCAGCACAGAGTACTCTTGTTTACTATTTCAGTTTTCCCAGAGGGTCCGAGCTATACTTTTTATTTTTAGGAAAAAAAATCTAATTCTCATCTTCTAAGTGGCCACTTATGTGTACAAACAAAAGGGGAAAGATAAAATCTGCATATACTAACATATGGCTAGAAATTTAGATATTTTACTATAGTTATTTGCTGAAACCTTGTTCTTTACATTTGTGACTGATGACAGGTTTCTTTGTTGTCTCCCCATTGAATGTATTGACAGATGGCTCCTTTTCTCTTCCCTTTCCTTTTTATCAGCCTTTTCATTCTTCACATTCCTGTTTGCAAAAATAGATTAGAGTCACAATTGTGGGTTCCAAATTACAGTTCCTAACTCCTCTCCCTCTTCTTCAGATAGGACTAGCTTTTGGGAAACCCTTTCTCACCTTGGAAGGTAGTTCCTGAGGAAAAACTTTATGCAGCACACCAAAGTCCTGATGGAGGCTCATTTACATAGATATAACAGATTTTAATCTGCAGGACCAATCTCTTAAAAGAATTCTACATAAATTACAAGTAAAGGTTTTCCCGACTTTAAGTCTAGTATAGTATGATGAGGGGTGCTCATCTCCATTTCTAAGACAAAGAGCGAGGATAGTTTGTAGAAACCTCCTAGGTCATGTGGACGGCATGACTGCAAGGAGCACCATTACCTTCCCACCAGACCAGTACTCATATTTACATTTTTTCAAACCACTAGATTGGCAGAAGCTGGGGCTAATGATGTGAGATCACCCTGTTCTTCATCTTGGCCTCTAGTATCCTTCCCTCCAATGAGCAGTCAGGCTTTATTTCCTGGAGTATGGACTGGTTGGATCTTCTCATGGTCCACGGCACTCTCAGAACTTTCCTCCAAAACCACAGTTCAAAAGCATCTTCCTTCGCTCAGCCTTCCCTATGGTCCAGCTCTCACATCCGTTAACTATGTGGATCTTTGTTGCCAGTGTGATGTCTCTACTCTTCACTATTTTATCGAGATTTGACATTGCTCTCCTCCCAAGAAGTAAGTGTCTCCTGATTTCTTGGCTGCAGACTGTGTCTGCAGTCAGGCATGTAGCCGGGGGGGGGGGGGGCTCGGGGGGCTTTAGCCCCCCCCCCTGAAATTTTCATGGTGGTTCACAAAAAGGCCTTAATGGTGCATTATTTAAACTGTTATGTTTATTCATATCATGATCTGATCACCATACTCAATATATCCCATATGCATGGGGGTATTGGGGTAATGATACAAAAGGTTTGCTAGGCTAGACCCTCTTTCACTCAGACTCAGCCCCCCCCCGAAACCCCCCCTGAAAAAAAATTCAGCCCCCCCCAAAACGAAATCCTGTCTGCAGTAATCTTTACACCTAGAAATGCAAAGTCTGTCACTGCCTCCACGTTTTCTCCCTCTATTTCACAGTTGTCAATCATTCTTGTTGCCATAATCTTGGTTAAACCACACTCATGTAGCCATTGTCAAAACAACCATAGTTTATAATATGGGAAAAGACTGGGGGGGGGGGGGTTAACCAGTGAAAATGAGGAAAATTGTTTTTTTTCTTCAACCCCCCTCCCCCCCCCCCCAAGGCAGACCCCTTTTGGAGTCTGCTCAGATAATGGAACAGTACACTATAAGCTTCTGCAGGATGTGGTTGATGGATGTCAAAGAGAACTTTGCAATAGCAATGCAATTGAAAAATATTCCTATGGATGCATTCAAGACAACTAACAGAATAAAAAACAGAATCTTTGCATTTAATACTATAACATCCATATCCCAATGAGCACTACAAGGAGTATAAAAAAGGGGAAAAATACAAAGTTTGGAAAGCTTTCAATAAATAATTCTGAACCACCTCAACAGTCTTAGAGTTAAAATAATAATGTAGGAGAAAATCCTTTCACTTTTCCTGGTAGCTTTTTATACCCTTTCTTAAGTCCCAGTGGAGTTCCACAGTAGAAGTGAGCTAGAAAGGGAAAATGCAAATAATACATTTCATGCACCCAGACCCTGTGACAACTAAAAATGCACAGTGGGTTAAATTCCCCCTGTCACTTCTATACTTAAAACTACCACCTATCTCCATGCAAGAGTACATTAAACAAACTGAAAAAGGAAAATACTCAGAGCTTTGCTACATACATCTGCCTAACATCTAGTTTGTTCATGAAAGGAGGGAAGGGACAAGGAGAAGAACATGAGAAATGAATACATCCCAAAATTTCTAATGAAATCTGACTGATAGAAAAAGGGACCAAAATCACACAGAGTGCTGAAAATGACAATAAGCTTCCCAAACCTGGTGTTAGCTGGCAGAAAATGTTCCATTCTGTCACGTTTGCAAATGATATACTGACAGGAAAGAAATCTTCCAAACAAACTTATTCCCACTGAACTACAGCTTGTGCTATTTTTCAAAAAATGAACCCCGTGAATCAAGTAAATTTTAAGGTGAGAGAATTAACTATCATTCAAAAACAAAGATCAACTATGATTTCTCTCTCTCTTTCTCTCTCTCTAGCACTATAGAATTAATGCTGTTTGACACCACCTTAACTGGCATATCTGTTAATAAAGCTTTTCAAAGAGGTCTGTCTTGTAAAGCCATTTTCCGCCGAGCCCCATCTCTTTTCTTTTCCCCCCTGTTGACTTGAATTTTTGAAAAGCACTGGCATTATATGGTGAAGGACTGGAGAAACACAGGCTCTCAGTTGCCAGAGTGTAGCAGTGTGTCTCCGGGAAAAATGCAATAAAACTGGGGGGAAAATGGTACTCATCAGATGACATTTCTCAAGGTGTATGTGCCTGTTTGTGTATATGGTACTCATCAGATGACATTTCTCAAGGTGTATGTGCCTGTTTGTGTATATGTAATATCTTTTTTTTTGGTCGTGTCAGGAGCGATTTGAGAAACTGCATGTTGCTTCTGGTGTGAGAGAATTGGCCGTCTGCAAGGACGTTGCCCAGGGGACGCCCGGATGATTTGATGTTTTATCATCCTTGTGGGAGGCTTCTCTCATGTCCCTGCATGTGGAGCTGGAGCTGATAGAGGGAGCTCATCTGCCTCTCCCTGGATTCGAACCTGCGACCTGTCGGTTTTCTGTCCTGCCGGCACAAGGGTTTAACCCACTGTGCCACCGGGGGTTCCTTATGTAATATCTGATATTTCTCGGGTGATTTTTATCAAGATATGTGTGCCTGCCTGTTTATATATGTGAATAGTATCTTCAAGTTACCTGTTGACAGTTGGCTACTCTATGCATTTCATAGGGTTTACTTAGGCAATGTTTTTGGTGATTTCTTTCTCTGAAATATGGAGCCCTCAGTAGTGCAGTGGGTTGAACTGCTGAGTTGCTGAGCTTGTTGACCGAAAGGTCACAGGTTCGAATCCGAGGAGCGGTGTGAGCTTCTGCTGTCAGCCCCAGCTTCTGCCAACCTAGCAGTTCGAAAACATGCAAATGTGAGTAGATTAATAGGTACCACTCTGGCGGGAAGGTAACGGTGCTCCATGCAGTCATGCTGGCCACATGACCTTAGAGACAACACCAGCTCTTCAGCTTAGAAATAGAAATGAGCAGCAACCCCCAGAGTTGGACACGTCTGGACTTAATGTCAGGGGAAAACCTTTACCTATAACCGATAGCACCTAATATTTGTTGATGCTCGCTCATTCAAACATTAACTAGAAGAGACTCAGCTTAGCCACCTGGTGGCGCAGTGGGTAAAAACAGGTCACAGGTTCGAATCCAGGGAGAGGAAGATGAGCTCCCTCTATCAGCTCCAGCTCCTCATGCAGGGACATGAGAGAAGCCTCCCACAAGGATGATAAAACATCAAATCATCCTGGCATCCCCTGGGCAATGTCCTTGCAGACGGCCAATTCTCTCACACCAGAAGCGACTTGCAGTTTCTCAAGTCACTCCTGACACAACAACAACAACAAAAAAAGCTTAGCCACCAAATTCAGATGGGCCTTGGTCATTTTACGCCCTTATGTTCCTTCCTACAATAGACAAAGTAGCAGCTTCCTCCAGAACAGGCTTTAAATACAGCATTTAAGATTTGAAAGGAACAAGCTTTGCCTGATCACCATTCCTTTGAAGTGCACATAATTATGCAAAGGGGGAAATATTATATATATATATTAAACTGTGTCCTGCTGTAGAGAGCTTTTTTTAAAAAAACCGATTAGCTATATTCTATGGCAATCTTGTTTGCTTACACCGTAAGACTTGCTCTATGTGGTTTTATGCATGCAATCCCCAAGAACGGGCCGGTGTAATTGGTTTAAAGCAAATCCAGAGCTATGTTACTGACAGATGCTTTGTTAAACAGAAACATTGAGGCAAGGCATCCAATGCGTGAGGAACCTGAGACAGTACTAAATGGCTTTGGCAAGTTAGAATCAATATATTTTATTGCAATCCATAACCCAGTCAGAGCAGATTGTATACCCTGCATGTGAGCAAATTTTAACAAGTTGGTAATACATAGTTGTCAAATTAAAAATAGTTCACCCTAGAAGAGACAGGTATAACTCATCAGAAACAGAATGGATATTTTAATACCACTATTGGGAAATGAAAAAAGGAAAAGATGTCATTGCATTGCTTAAAAACAGTTAAGACACAGCTAGAAAAACATATTTCCTGAGCGACACCGTTGTATACTGCATGCATGGGAATTCAATGACAGAATGTTGTTCCATACTAAATATAATCCACATTCAAAAGGAGAAGCTAAGTAGAAAGGTTTTAGTCTACCCTTCTCTATAATATGTTCATTTTCTATGTATACAGGTCTTCTCTTCAATGTGCTTACATGTGTGCAAACACACAAACAAATAAGATTTTGTGATAACTTCTGGATGAATCTTTATAGTCCAGATACAAAACTCATCACCTTAACCTCCTCTTTGAAGGATGAAGCTTTTACTGAGTGTGTTATTATTGTTGTTCAGTATACCACCTTCTCTCCAGAACTAAGAAAATGGCATCCTACATTTATCTCAGCATGGGATTCCCACACTCCCATTCAGAGTGCTTTGTGTATTGTCATTCCTTATGTGATGACTGTAAGCGGTAACAGCCAATAGTCCATGCGTTTATGTTCATAATCTAGATCAAGTAAGTATTATGAACCCAAGAGGTTCCTGTTCTTTTGTGCAGAGTGTTCAAGGAATAGTAAGGCAGTTTAGACCAATGCGACACTTTAGAGACCAAATTTGGTTTTAATACTGTTCATGTAACATTTATTGAAATACAATAATCACAGAATCATATCAGAATCACATCAAGGGAGAGCTCTCATGCACACATACATTCACACATACACACATAGGCCTCCTCTGGCGAAGATGATCAGTCTTTTCTGAGGAGGTGTGGATGCTCCGTTGCCACAGATCAGGAAGCATGCATGTGCTTGGGGTCCCTTCATTTATAGGCCAGAATCCATTTTTCTTAAACATGCTGTTCTATTCTTTCAAGTCCATTCCAGTTCAGGACATCCTCATTCCAGACCATATGACATATAGGGCACCTCCTGCACACTCCTTGCACTCCTTACAAGCTTGGTTGCACACTTTATTGTTAATTTTTGTTCAGCTATGCCTTATTGCCTCCTTGCTTCGACTGCCAAGTCCGACCCATATCATGCTTTGCGCAAACTCCATGTTGTATTTTCCTCAGGTCTGTTTCTTCTGCTCTTCTACATGCATTCAAACATTCATTCCTTACTTAAGCATACTGCCAGAGCATACGTCTCTGCCAGTGCTCATATACTATCAATGCATGGGCAACTTGACTATATTTCCCCCCCCCCTTTCTTTATGACGTGGGAGTACACTCAGGCATATTCCAGCATTTCTTCTGTATCTGGCTAAAAAAGAGCAGTCACCACCCCAGAGTAGGGATGGTCCTTCCACTGGTGCTTGAGAGTGCCCAGAATGCTTCCACTCACAGCTCTACATCTGATCAATGCAAAGAAGGACAGAGGCAGGCTCGGAGGATGTCTGGATGAGCATGAACAATGATAAGATGCAGGGTAATGCTTTTCGCAACAATATCAACAATAATATCCAGAGAACATACACCAGGATAAGCAAAAATTATGTATCCTGACACACATGATTTATTTATTGGATTTATATCTTGCCTGTGACTCTCAGCACCGGGACTCAAGATGGCTTGCAAAAAGATGCAAGTACACTGATCCGCTTTTATAGCAACATTCAAGCAGATATTTGGATACAGTCTATAACAAATTAAGGATTTTACTGCACTGAGATGATAAACTGGCATAGAAGCAAGACTGTCACCTTGACTTCTTTAGTGACAATTCCTATAGTGCAACTTCAAGTGCTATCTGTTGCCATCTTCCTATAACAAACATGTCCCTGCTGTTGATGGGCAATACATGGATCATACCACAGTCCCACAATTTATCTGTGTGATGATCTCCAGGTGCTTTTGCATCGGCATGCAGGTGCAAGAGTGACACCAAGGAGTGTTCTGCTCTTACACGCTACAACACGCCACGCCCCAGTTAAAATATTTTTTAAATAACCTACACTTTGCAGAAAGAAAGATTTTTTTTCAAAAATACTAAAAAATACTCTGCTACAAAACTGTAGAAAGATGTCATTTTCTCCCCAACAGAAAATCTGGCCATGAGGCTGATAGAGCAATGAAGCACTGTAGGTGTAGAAGTACAAAGACATGCAACAACAAGTATGACCATACTGATACATTCCCAGAATCAGTAATTGTGCCAATTGGATTGTGGCTTCTTGTTAAAAATTCCTAAAACATGTGTGTGTATATGTGTGCTCGTGCGTGTGCGTGTGTGTGTGTGTGTCAGAGAAAGAGAGAGAGAGAGAAATGGTCAAAAACAGTGGTTCTCAACCTGTGGGTCCCCAGATGTTTTGGCCTACAACTCCCAGAAATCCCAGCCAGTGTACCAGCTGTTAGGATTTCTGGGAATTGAAGGCCAAAACATCTGGGGACCCACAGGTTGAGAACCACTGGTCAAAACCAAGATGTTTTCCACAAAAACTATTGATGAATAGCTTCTATATACTCTGCTTTTGGTCATTTTAAAAACCTTTTTTCTTGTGGGATTTCTCTTTTGCTTAAAGCTTTGCTTATTCCTTCAGTAGTGTCCTATTTCTGGTGTTTTTTTTATTTATCGTGTCAGTTGTATTACATTTTTGACAGAACAAACAAACAAACAAACATACAAAAGACATAGAGTTTGCAAGCTTGATAGTTGATTAAATTGACCAGTATCTGGCCACTTGGAGTGCTTGGAAGAAGTTGCCGCAAGAAGGTCCTCCATTGTGCATGTAGCAGGGCTCAGGCTGCATTGCAGCAGGTGGTCTGGAGTTTGCTCTTCTCCACACTCGCATGTTGTGGATTCCACTTTGCAGGCCCATTTCTGAAGGTTGGCTCTGCATCTCGTGGTGCCAGAGCACAGTCTGTTCAGCGCCTTCCAAGTCGCCCAGGGGGGATCTCTCATTGCGTATCAGCCATTGATTGAGGCTCTGGGTTTGAGCCTGCCACTTTTGAACTCTCGCTTGCTGAGGTGTTCCAGTGAGTGTCTCTGTAGATCTTAGAAAACTATTTCTTGATTTAAGTCACTGACGTGCTGGCTGATGCCCAAACAAGGGATGAGCTGGAGATGTCTCTGCCTTGGTCCTTTCACTATTGGCTGCTACTTCCCAGCGGATGTCAGGTGGTACAATACTGGCTAAGCAGTGTAATTTCTCCAGTGGTGTAAGGCGCAGACACCCCGTGATAATGCAGCATGTCTCATTAAAAGCCACATCCACTGTTTTAGCATGGTGAGATGTGTTCCACACTGGGCATGCACACTCAGCAGCAGAGTAGCATAGCGCAAGGGCAGATGTCTTCACTGTGTCTGGCTGTGATCCAAAGGTTGTGCCAGTAAGCTTTCGTATTTCTGGTGTAAATTCATTTTATTTGCTGTATAATGTGATGCTTTGGACTTAGTCTTGTGCCATACACTCCATTCTTTTCTTTTTTTGGAGGGGGGGGGGGGGTTAAGAGAGATAGTTTCAGCTATGTTCCTTTTTCATTCAATCCTTGGCTATGTATTATCTGCAGAGAATTCTTCCTCTTCTTACAGAGGGCATTTAATGTCATTTCTTTCCTCCCTCTTGCTTCCCCGAGTCTTCCTTTGTCCTTGAGCACTTTCTGATGAGCAGCAGGTTGATGTTCAAAATTCCCTGGAGATATCTACACTCTTGAACTTGAGCTGCACTTTGTCTGACCTGAAACAGACATGGGTCACAGCACTCATAGGCAATAGCAAGCAGTTTCCTTCTCTGGTCTACATGGAAATGAATGCTCTTTGCACTTTAGGCAGAAGCCCAATAGTCTTTTCACACATTACACATTGTTTAGGTGTACAGCTATATTTTTTAATGTATATCTGCAAATGTTAAGTGCAAATGTGAGAAAATGCTGTTTGAAAACACAAGTGTCACACAAGTACCTCTGTCAGAAATCAAGCATTTTACTGCAGCTATTTTTTAAAAATGTTTTACTTTATTTCTACCTTTTCTATCCTTATTTCTAAGAGGAAACGATGGTAAAGGCAGCAACCTTTAAAATCCTATTATTAAAAACTAGCCAAAAAACAAACTATTCAATTATTATTGCAAAACAACACAAATAAAATAGTGTATCAATAATAGCTGAACAATTTAAAATGGGGCTTGAGGAAACGTGTCATGTTTTCACACTCATTGTGAAATCAATTAAAGTGGCTCCCACAGTGTCTGAACAAGACATAAGAAAACTACATGCTGGTCAAGTTCGTCTCTGTATTTGAAAGTATTGTTATCTTGCACCCTTTTTTCATTTTCTCCATTCAAGGGTTACTTGCTAGAATTCAACCAACTTATGAAAAAGAAATGCTTTCCTCAAGAGCAGTCAATGAATCTCTCATTGTACAAGTGGTAAATTTGATCTCTTTTTTTAATGGCTCTTCTTGCAGTTTCTCCAAGTTGTCCAGCAGCTTTTTTAATCAGTCCAGCACCTAGATGACTGATATAAACCTCTGGTAACTTTAAAGCTGAGAATGGATTCATCCTCCCAGGGCTCATCCAGGCAGGCCCAAAATGCGGGACCTGTCTTGGTTTTACCGGAGGCATCCAAACGACATCTCCAGTAAAAGTAGATTAATGTGGAGAAAACTAGATTTCCTTGGTTTGTTCTGTATTAATTAAACACCTCATTAGAGCCAGCTGGGTCTTTATGGAGTGACTCCCGGGATCTGTCATTGTGCTGTTGCATGCTGGGCCTGTACATAAGACTGTAGATAGGACATACATTCTGTGTGCCCAACGGGACACCGGGGCTGCCTCAGATTAAAGACCTTTGGATTTCCTTAAACAGAGTCTTTAGATTGCTTAAAGTTTCAACAAAGTTTTTTATTATTGAAATCAAACAGGTACTTCAAGGTTTTCTTAATACTCTATTGGCTCTCTCAATCTTGTTCAGAGGGGACAGGCACTATTTTCATAACTGTATTTTAACTAATGGGGAAATCCTTAACCTCTAATCTGGGCAGTCTGTCTTTGCCTCTGTTGGCATGGAGCCCCTACACCCGGTACCAACTGCTTCTGGCTTCTGTGAGTAAGCCTTACCAAGCAGAGCTTTGTAGACTTCCAGGGGAAAAGAAGGTGTTCAGGTTTCAGTGATGGTTGGCTGAAGTGCTGTGGGACCGGATTCCCTCAGCAAAGGAGCGGTAAGGCTGTAAAATCCTCAACAAAGAGCTGTGCTGAGATTGCATCCCTCTGGCCAAGCTATGGGGCTGTAGATCCCCAGCCAAGCTGTAAAAGACGACAGGAGCTCCTGGTTTTATGTCCTGTATGAAAGGCTTCTCTGTGTGTACTGACCCAAAATGGCTCCTATTCCCTCCAAAACCCAAAAAGGGGACGGGACCAGGGAACCTAACAATAATTGACAGGTCATAGATCCAATAAATACAAACTAAGGAAAGCCATCTAACTGCAAAAGCATAGAACTTTAAAATACATGCAGCAATCAACAAATAGCAAGATAAGCTGGAGCTCCTGGTGCGGCTGTCCCAGAACAGTCATACTTTTCCCAGTGACCAATCTCCACAATCATTCTGGACCTTTGGGCTCCTGGAGCCAAAGGCGCAGGAGGGCGCTCCCCTCTTCTCCCCCAGCCTTTGATTTACCCCCTAAAACTTATTGAAAAATGTCCCTGGCAGCCATGCAGCCTCTCCTCATATTCTTGTGGCTCGGGAACATGGTGTGTGAGGAGATGGGAGAGGGCAAGGAGTGTTTTTCCTCTCATCCCTCCCATTCTCAGACTTCATGGCTGCCAGGGATCTTTTCCAGTAAGTTTTAGAGGGTAAATAGAGGGTTTAGGGTGGCTTCATGCTATGCCAATTTCAATCAGGATAGCATGTAGCCACCCTTGGAGGGAAATCCTGGGGTTGTGGGAGGGGATGAGGATTAGAAACATCACCAAAGTGGGTTACTTCCAACATTTCAGCGTGAGTTTCAGTCATGTCTGGAAACACCCCTAGAAGTAAGAGATCTGCCAGCAGGGCTAAATACGGGTTAAAACTCCTATGGCTTCACTTATTAACGGATCTTGGATCAGGAAGAGTTATGACAAAGTTTCATCTGACATAACTATGGCTTGTCTCTTCTCTCACCCTCCAGACCAATTGCTTGATTCCTACAGGGCTCCAATTTATTTATTTACTTTATTTATTTATTTACTTTATTTGAATACCACTGTTCTCAGTAGGGCTGGTCAATTCGTTTCGTTAATTCGTAATTCGTTAAAAAATTCGTTAATTTTTGAATTACAAAACGATTACAAAACTTATTTTTAAACCTGGAAGTGTTTTTAAATATCGAAACGGCAGGCGCCAAAAAATTTTGTATTTCCGTCCATTTCAGAAATACGTAAGATGGCCGCCTGGCTTGCTGGGAGCTCTCCTCTCTCGGCGCCGGCTGAGCAAGCGAGAGGGCGAGCGAGAGGGCGAGCGAGAGGGCGAGCGGCGAGCGAGAGGGCGAGCGGCGAGCGAGAGGGCGAGGGCGAGCGGCGAGCGAGAGGGCGAGCGAGAGTGCGAGCGGCGAGCGAGCGGCGAGCGAGAGGGCCCGCCAGAGTGAGTGCCTGCCTTCCCTCAATAATAATTTCTCCTCCCTATTCTACAAAATTAATAATTAAATTTAAAAAATATTTAAAAAATATTGAAAAAAAAGGCGCCATCTTTACAAAATGTTTTGTAAATATTTACGAAATTCCGTAAATACCAAACTTTTTTTTTTGGAAAATTTTGTAATTATTTTAAATATCGAAACAAAAAAACACCCCAATTACAAATCGATTTTGGAAACAAATTTTTGCGTTGTTACCCAGGCCTAGTTCTCAGCCCTTAGGCGACTCACAGCGGTTAACAACAAGAACAGCAAAAATTCAATGCTACCATCATACAGTATAAAAAACAGTTAACATCATAACATATTATAGAAAAGTATACAATTAACAACAATATACAATTAACACCAATAGCCATTCACTAGCGTCTCATCACAGCTATTTACTTACCAGTGGTGAAAGCCATAGAGAAGTATTCATCTCTATTCCTATAAAAGATGCCCAACATTGAATATGACATTTTTGTTGTGTGTCCAGTCACAAGTCAGAACGGGACACTTCTCCATACTTCTATGTGTTTTATTGGCAACTGGAAAACTTGGATGTTATAAGAATCCCAATAGAATTCTGAAAGTACTAATGAAAATAGAAATTGCAGGTTTTCACATCTTTCAAGTGACTGATAAGCACTTGACAGGTGACAATTAATTATTGGGTGAATTCTATGACATGTGCAACTGCTAATAAATCAAATCAGTTTTTTCTTTGGGTTTTTTTTGGGGGGGAGAGAGGGACATTTCTGGTTTTGATGTGAACTCTATAAACTTTGTTTGTGGACCCCTGATTGAGCGCATCATGTTAAGTTATATCCTTAAGAGAAAAAGTATTTCCTGTACCTATCACAGAGGGACTTATTGAAATGGAAATCAGAAGCGGAAGTTGTGATATCTCTCCATAACCTAACCAGGGACTTTATGAGTCTTTAGACATGACCTTCAGTGTTTCGTAATGTAAAAAAAAAAATCAAGCCTGACTGGTCATGCATTCAGAAGAGGTAAATTAATCT
This sequence comes from Anolis sagrei, assembly GCF_037176765.1. Taxonomy (NCBI): domain Eukaryota; kingdom Metazoa; phylum Chordata; class Lepidosauria; order Squamata; family Anolidae; genus Anolis; species Anolis sagrei. The sequence continues at coordinate 156,880,169 of NC_090023.1, forward strand.
ATCAAGCTTCAAGGTGAAAATTGAAGTGGCAAGTATGAGTGGAATGACTTTTTCAATAATACGATCTTCAGTAGCTTCTGGGTGTTAGGTCTACCTGTTCAAATGAAATTAGAAATGTCTTAACCTTACAATGGTATAAAAATATGTAATGGGCAATTGAAATATGTGTGTATCCCCTTACTCTGATTCTTATCCTTATTAAAAAGAGGAATCACAGCTACAGCAATGTTAGGAAAGAGTTCTTAGTTAACCTTACCAGAAGCACAGTTGTGTTCTGAAAAGAATAGATTTTGAAGGCCATTCCAAATGTAGTTGCAAATAATTTATACAATATCAATGTCAGAGATGAATGGTTGTGCCCTGGTATCAGAGATGTGTTTCTAATTCCATGTTGGAAGCAGACCATTTTGCACTTGTGATATTCAGTGCCCTGAAGGACAAATGAGACACTGTAGTTGACTTAGATACCGTAAAGTGTCCTTCAGGGCACTGAATATCACAGGTGCAAAAGGGTCTGCTTCCAACATGGAATTAGAAACACATCTCTGATACCAGGGTATAAATAGAATAGAAAGAAAACTGGTAACACGTCCCTCCTCAGTTAGCCTTGAACACTAATTTGACAATTATGAATGTTAGTTTCATATACAGACCATGGATGTCAACAATGCAGGATATAGCACTTTCTCATTATCCTCCTTTCCCTCAAATGTACTCTTAGGGATATATTTCAGCTTAGGCCAAAAGATTCGTCTTTCTACTAATAGTTCTTCTAACTGGCAGCAGCAGATGACATCTGATCTACACACAGCAGTCATTATAGCCAAGTCTGAAGGAGTTAACAGTGAGATTATTTATTCATCTATTTATTTGGCTGGATGGCCATTTGTCAGGGGTGATTTGAGTGCAATATTCCTGCTTCTTGGCAGGGGGTTGGACTGGATGGCCCATGAGGTCTCTTCCAACTCTTTGATTCTATGATTCTATGATTCTATTTCGGGTACTTTTACCCCGCCCTTCTCAACCCCCGAGGGGGGACTCAGGGCGGCTTACAAAAAGGCACAATTCGATGCCTGCACAAAATACACATTACAATTATCACAGCTAAAAACAATCAAAATAATCAATATATAACACATCAATAAAACTATTCCCATGCTCAGCGTTTGTCTTTCAGAGTTCCATAATTCCATTCCATTAGTCAATTCCTGTCCATTGTCAAAGTCCTTTCTTTATCTGCCAGATTGTCCGAATGCCTGGTCCCAAATCCATGTTTTCAGTTTTTTCCTAAAGGAAAGGAGTGATGTCGTTGATCTAATTTCCCCGGGGAGTGAATTCCACAGGTGGGGGGGGCACCACTGAGAAGGCCCTGCTCCTCGTCCCCGCCAACCTCACTTGTGATAGAGGCGGGTTCGAGAGCAGGGCCTCCCCAGAAGATCTTAGACTCCGGGGAGGGACATAGAGGGAGATTCGTTCGTTAGGTCAAAACCAGCACTTTGAATTGTGCTCGGAATTGGATCGGCAGCCAAATAATAGGCAAAATAAATAGACATATAGATAATGAATAATGCTATTATACAGGTACATGAACCTGAATTTAGTTTGCAGAACCAGGAGTTTAATAGTAGTAGTAGTAGTAGTAATAGTAGTAATAGTTATTTTAAACTTGCCCTCACACCCTGAACGAGCTCAGGGTGGCTACCAAAGGCAAAAAATGGCAAACATTTGATGCCATGTGCAATAACACATTAAAACAGACAGTTAAAAATTTAACACCTTGGGCAAAACATATGAATCAGTCAAGCATCATATATAACACATTGAACAGTTAAATTTTGCTTTGTTTCTTCTGGTTTCACTCAAGAGAGATAATAAAAAGTCCTGGACTAGCTTCTGTCATGACTAGTATGTTCTCTATGCTTCATACAATTATTAGGCTAATTGACAGCCCTTGTTAACGCCAATTTCCTACATTATGGAGTTGTTTCAGTTACTTGAAAGTGTCAACTACTTTCCAAAGGAGTCCTTATTTAGAAAGGCACACTACCATTCTGGAAGGAGTACAGAAAAGAAGCAGAATGAAACACACAGACACCAGAACCTGCCACGGATACAAGCTTCTCGCTTTCTTCTTTAGAGGTACATTTTGACATTACAGTATTTCAGCTAAAACTATGGGGGAAATGTTTATAGCTCTTTCCATTATTCTCTTGAAAGATACTTCACTGTATCATTGCTGCATTATCAGAACACAAGATCAAGGATAAGCATGCTCATAAAACCATGCTGGCAATCAATAAAAATCCAATAATGAAAAAAGAAAGGCTGGTAGATGCTAGATATTATTGGAACACCCATAAATGCACAAATGTCGAGGTTTGATGTGAATTGGTTCTACTTTAAGAGCAACACTGTGAGTCTTTTCAAGGGCAGCCATTCATGCAACGGAAAGGTATGTTAATGACAGGGCACAGATAAAAGATGTAAATAATAATGAATCTAGCAGAACATGTCCTGATGGGAAAATGGTAAGCTGGTACATGGAAAGGTTTATTAATTTATTAATTAAATATATCTCTAGGAATATTATAGGTATTCAAGTGAGTTTCTGAAGCAACTTTAGCAACTATCGGAAGTCATTCATTTCAAGAGGATTCACAATTTTCCATGGTTTCCTGTTTCTAAAATAAGTTCTGAAACAGATCATTCTTTGCTTCCACTTTGTAATATCATGTAAAGAATTACTAAAGAATTAGGTTAGATTTTAGAAACAGTTTTGGAAAATTTCCTTCAGATTAGACTTGTGTCTTTGAAACAATTTTCCTAGACAAATATTGTTCTCTTTTGTTGTACAATAAATTTCATTCATTAGAATTCATAGTAATAATGCAAGTGTTTGCATTTATCTAGCTTATTGGAGACAGTTTTAGAAGTGGCCTTGACTTTCAGTAAATATGAAATGCAATAACTTGACAGTGCTTAAACCTCCTCGCATAAAAGTGTGGATACTTATCATAACACATTCCAGATTTTAAATGGAAATTTGTATGCCTGTGGAGTTTTTGAAATGGTTGACAAAATTAGATGATTTTTTCCACTGAAAAATATGTGTAAAAATATTGAAGCTGTCACTAGCATGGCATATCAGTGAGCACTGCTTCTCCCTCTGACACACATTAAGGCAGTGGTTCTCGACATGTGGGTCCCCAAATGGTTTGGCCTTCAACTCCCAGAAATCCTAACAACTGGTAAACTGGCTGGGATTTCTGGGAGTTGTAGGCCAAAACACCTGGGAACCCACAGATTGAGAACTACCGTATTAAGGCAATGGTTCCCAGCCTTTGGTCCTCCAGCCATTTTGAACTTCAGCTCCCACAATTCCTAACAGCAGGCAAGACTTCTGAGAGTTGAAGTCCAAACATCCAAGGTTGTGAACCACTGTATTAAGGGAATGACTGTGACCAGGTGAACTGTTAGTGAGGAAGTTCAGCACCTGTTGCCAATGAGGGAGAGGGGAGCCCAAAACCCGTTATCCTGCAAGGACCTTATCACCGTTATTATGACATGTTAATACTTTCATTATCCCACTGTAGAGCATCCTAGGATTTGCAATTTAGGGAGGAATATTTGGAATTTGCATCAAGAGAGCTCTTCTAGTGTCTTCCCAAACTGGAAACACCAAGATTCCAAAGAGTGTTATCAGAAAGTTGAAGAGGAATCAGAGTGCTATAATTGTATACCAAGAAGGGACCCCCAGATATTATTCTTAATCTGCTTTTTATTCTGGATGATTCTCAATGATGCAGAGCCTGATAGAACATCACACTTGTACATATCATCCAGTTGTGTATTGCATGACTTTGTAGTAAATTGCATAGAGTGATCTCTGAGAGCTACTTAAGGAAGCATTTCTCCTGGTTACACAATAGCCTAGTGTTCCTGCAGGAGAAAAATTCTTGGCCCAGCTATCCTTCCCTGATCCAGTTTGTATCCTTTTATCCCTTGCAGCCCTGCACAGTTTTCCTTACTTGGGGTACTTTTAACACTACCTTGTTTATATTCTAATTTCTCCATTTTAATGTGGTTTTTTTTTGTTGTGTCAGGAGTGACTTGAGAAACTGCAAGTTGCTTCTGGTGTGAGAGACTTGGCTGTCTTCAAGGACGTTGCCCAGGGGATGCCCGGATGTTTTGATGTTTTATCATCCTTGTGGGAGGCTTCTCTCATGTCTCCACTTGGGAAGCTGGAGCTGATAGAGGGAGATAATCCACACTATCCCCGGATTCGAATCTGTGACCTGTCGGTCTTTGGTCCTGCCGGTACAGGGGCTTAACCCACTGTGCCATTGGAGGCTCCTATTTTAATGTGGTGATTCCATCAAAACCTGGAACCTGCAGTTTCATGAAGCACCCTGAATTCTGAGCCAGAGGGCTCTAGTGCCTCCCCAAAATATAAACACCTGAATTCCATAGGACCCAGCTTTGTTAGATAGACCAGTATCAAATTGTTATATTGTGATGCCAGCTCTTAATAGGATCTTACCCAGTATTTGTACAATCTGGCTGAGATGAAAAGCTTGTATATTTCACCCAAGGTTTAGACCCATCGAACAATGGGATTTAGTGCTGAGTAAACAAGCATGGGATTAAGCTGTGAATCACTCATTGATTTGGAAGGGGTAAATAATTTGGGAGGGAAAATAATCTATTTTGATTCATTCTCAGTGGGGACCTTTAAATAATGGTTTCACTCTTTACATAACTTGGCAGCAAAAAAAAAATCCACAATGGTTTAAAAACAAAATGGTGTGAATTCATTCCAATTTCATTGCCCAAAGAACTCAGCAGAAAATAATAGTGAATTAAACATATTGCTGGGACTACAGCTGCAACATTTCCCTGCCTCTTTGTGGAACTGCAAATATCTAACAGGTCAGGAGAAAAAAAGGGACTACAAAAGCAATTTGCTTGACAATCGGTTTGTCATCAGCATTTTTAAGGACTGAAAAGATGACTCAAAGCAGGGAGCAGGAAAAGCAACCTGAAAAAGTATTGATAGGCCCTAAAGAACCCGAGATTCATCAGATTCTCATTCAGTTTTTCAAAGAAAAGTACTGATGGCCTTGTTTTTTTCCCCTTTAGAGTATGGAAAAGTTTCTTGTTTGGACTGCTGCTTCCAAAATCAATACAGATAGCATACCAAATCAACTTCCTAAAGTTTAGCCTTTTCTTTGCATGTAGTCAACATGGTCTGTGTAGGAAACATGTTGGTACACTGATGTGAACAAAAAGGGCATAAAGAATTTGGTGACTGAAAGGCCCAACTTCTGTTGAGAGGGAATGGCTTACCTGAGGGTGCTTCCAGACAGCCCTTTATCCCTGGAGCACCCACGTTTAAAAATGTGGATGTTCCTGGGGGCCTATTTGCATCCATCCCAGAAAGTGCACGCTTTCTGGGCTGGGTGTCCAGATGTTCTGCCGGGACTGGCCGGCAGAACATCTGGGGACCCCCCCCCCCCCCACTCTTCTGGAAATGACACTCCAGGAGAGCAAGTGGAAGGAAGAAAAATCACTCCTCCCCCCCTCTCACTCTCCTGGTGCGTCATTTCTATGTGCTGGGAGAGCTCCAGCAAGACTGTAATGTAGGCCAGGTAAGTTTATTTTACTTTCAAAGTGAGTTGGGGGCTATGGGGGGTGGGGGGTGGGGATTGGGATACCCAAAGTTTTCTGGACTAATTTAGTCCAGAAAACTGTGGGAATAGTGTCTGGACTACAGTCCAGACACTAGAAATAGTGGGTTTATCCTGCGCCTTCCAAAAAGGTGCGGAATAAATCCACTATCTAATTAATTTACCACAAACCAGGGTTTTCCTGCTTTGTGGTGAATTAATTCTGGATTGGCTAGAACATCATCTGGACAGCCCTTTTTTATTGTGGAAGTTTCCACAATAAAGAGACTGTCTGGATGGGCCTTGAGTTTTCTATAGAAATGCTTTTGAGGAAAAACTAGTGATTTTTCTCAAATATATTACATGTTCTTTTTTACCTTATCCCAATGGATCTGGAACATCTGAAAACAAATCTGAAATGACAGAAGGACCATGACTTGCAAATCTTCATCATTTCTTGCCTGTCCAACAACCTTTCCCTAGCTCTTTTTTCATTCTTGTTCATTTTTTCACATCTGACTATTGACTTCATTATTGGTAGAGTGAACTATTCTTTAGTTGCTGTGGAGGAACAGCAGTGACGGTGAAGATTATTTGCCTGCCCGTCCCTGAAATAAAGAGACAACACACCATCATTTGGATTAAATTATGGGCAACTTTATTTAAATGTTACTTATTTAATTTTTGCCTTAACCTAAACTAACAGGGGTAAAGAACTTGGGTACAAAGCCAAAGAGGTATCCCAGCCGAGTATACCCCTCGGCTAACTGGGGCGAAAACCTAGGTTCCCTGGTAACCATACCCAGGTAACCTCTAAGGGAAACGTGAAAGGGGTCTTTCTCAAACTTGTTGAGACAAGACTCTCCCATTTCTGGGCCATCCAATTTCACCTCACCGAATAACTTAACTTTCAGGTGAGTGTTTTAGCAAATGGCCCACACCGCTAAAAGGGGGGTGCCTTGTGTGAACCAAAACTTTTGTGTTTCCCTAACTATTTTCCACTAAGCCTATTTATAAACAAAACCCCACCATACTATCTAGCCCCTAAACAGTATAGGGTAGGCAAAAAACCCTCCCAGAACATGAGAAGGGAAAAATTCCTACCCAGTCCCTAAAAGGCAACCAATGATTATACTGTTAATGGGCGGGTGTGGTGGGTTGACGTTCAGGTCCTGAGTGAGGACCACGAGGCAGGCCAGGCCTTTGCTGGCCACGCCCCCTTTTCTGGATGGTTCCATTTGGAACCATCCATTATCTTCTTCGGGGGAGGTGAGGCAAATTCCTCTCTCTCCCTCACTTAGTTAGGGAGAGAAATTCTCTAAGTGTAGCGAATGGTCATAATATCAAAAATCTTGATGATTTTATAAATTTGCATGTTTGCTAATACAGATGAACAATAAAGGTATCTTTAAGCATAGAAAACAACAATAACTCAATGGCTAACTCATGATATAGTGTGAAATACATTACAACTTCTGTATCCAGAAAGGATATGCAAATGTGGATAACGTTCAACTCTATTGAAATAAAGACTGTCCTGCTCAATAATATCTTAGAGTTGTGCCAGCAGACCTAGAAAATGAGAGGATGTATATTTGTCAGAAATTGAAATTGAACCCATGGATGTTGCTCCTTTAAATACGGTAGTTCCCTCTGTATATATCAGTCAACCTCCACCCTTTAACTGGATAAGTGATTTGCAGCATCCCTGCATGACTCAGAATACCCAGCTATACCTAACGGGGCTAATGATGAGAACTGATGAGTAATAGCCTACTCTGATAGAATAGCTGTGTAATAGTAATTCACAAAAAAGAGCTGGGCTGCTACTTGAAAATGAAAACTGATGAGAAATAATATAATCATTAGCCAGGTGTACAAAAGGAGAACAAGTGGGTGCCTTGTGATCAAATGAAATAGGCAGTTGATATTTTAAGGAGCAGGAACTGAACAATAATGAAAATCTGATTTGCCTGATAAATGTTCTGAACATTGGATGGTTATGTTGAAAAGATAAAAATACCCATGCTTTTCATAAAAGGAAGAGAGTCCCACTTACCAACTGGATGCGTAGTACATAGAACCACTGAAAAATGGAAAGCAAGCTCATTTGCCAACTGTTATTTAGGTCAAAAAACTTGCTACCCTGTTTCCTTTGGTATTTGTTTAACAGACTGACTGAAAGCTCAGGCAGTTACTATGACTGTCTTACAAGAATAGAACTTTCTCCCTGGACCAAAATGGCCTAAATCCTACTGTTGATCACAATTACAGTAGAGACATTAGATCTATTAGATTTTCCTATGTGTTTGTTCATCATTCCATAACAAGATCCCAGCTTTTAGCAGACATGAGCAGGGGTTCCACAGTGGAGAGCAGGTGTTTCCCAAGGACCCATTCTATTGTGGTGGGAAAAAAATTTGTCATATGGGGGCATACTGTCTCTTCAACAATCTGGACCTATTACTTCTCTCAAAACTTGCCATGAGAGCAGGAAAGCTGGGCCATTTTCCTGCTTCACTCTGGAAGGAGTAGATGACACTTTGCTCTCCAACCGGCGAAATCACCAGACAAGACCATGTTGTGGGTTAACTGTGGGCAACTTTTATTATATGTTACCAATCAATCTCTGTGTGATCATCCAATCCAATTTATCAATCAACATAAACTTGAACATGAATTTGAACTTGACAGTGAACTTGAACTTGAACATAAATTTGAACTTGAATTTGTTATTAATCAGATGAGGTGGTGGCCCCGCCTGACCACGTCATCCTCCGACAAAGGCGAGACATCATAATTCCCAGATGCAACCCACATGTTGCTCCTATGGGAACTCTTCAGGTAACAGGTAGAGACTGTAGTGTACTCCCCCTTCCTGTGGTGCACACCAGTACCTGCATGTGCCTGCCATACATTTGATGCTTATTTAAGACTCCCCTCGACCCAATTTGCCCAAAATGCGCAGTGTAGGGTAGGTGAAACATGGGGGGAAAAAATCCTGCCCACCCCCTAACGGCGACCCTTGACAAGTACACTGCAGCGGTGGCGGGTGGGTGGGTCAACTTACTCAGGCCAAGTGAGGTGGGCTAAGCTCAACTCACCTAGGCCCCACCCACAACAAGTCCTTGCTGGGACTTTTAACTCTTTGTCTTCCCTTCGCTGGAAGGGAGCAAAGTACTTCCCCACCATCATGCTGAAGGTGTGAAAGGAATTATCTGAAATCTCAAAGAATACATTAGTGTGATGTTTGTTCACTGTGGTCAGGATGGTGTGGTTTTTAACATTTGATATAATGTTTAAATGTTTTAATCTGCAGTTTTAATTTAAATGTCTGGTTTAATTGTTTGTTGTTCTATGGCATTGAATTGTTGCCTATATATAAAGTTGCCTTGAGTCCCCTTCAGGGTGAGAAGTGTGGGATATAAATATAGTAAATAAATAAATAAATTCAATTGAGTGGTTCTGTTGAAAGAAGTGTTTCCATTTATGAAATGAGCAATGTGGCAATCCCACTGAAATTCCTGTTTTGCACAAGATCTGTTTCAACTGGATACCTTTAGAGTGCCTCGCATTCCACTTTGTCCCCCCAAAACGGCCACCCTTACTATTTGGACTGTTTGTCTGAAATGTGTGGCAATCCCTACTCTTTGTTGGCTTTTCAAAACGGATGTGCTTGTTCTGCCAGAATACTTTTTGAGTGGGGATTCTGTTGCATAATGCATGATGCTGCTTCTGAATAATGTATTGCAATAGTAAAATTGCACACAAAAGTAGCAATTAGAATCATTGATAATTTTAGTGATGCTAATGCCAAACTGAGTCCTTTTCATACACTTATGTAACCAATCAGCCATGGGTTTTTGCACAAAGGCTTCAACCCAACAGCTTCAGCTGCCTAACTGATGGTGAACTATATTTATAGTTTTATACGCGTTATAGGGGGTATATGAACATGGAGCATTTTGTCTGCAGGTGTGTGCATAGATATTGGACAGCTTTGAGGCTTTGGCTCTCCTGACAGCCATATAGAAAATTTGTTAGCATGGCCAAACATTGAAAATGAGGAGTAAGTAACTAATTCAACCTGAACAAAGTAAGAACAAAAATGTCTTCCTAACAAATAGCTATGTAAATTGGCCCCAAAGGACAGGATAACTCATAATCCATTGCCTTTCAGTTGGCTTCCAAGTTTGACCAATTTGAAGCAGAGAGTTCTTGGTATTCGAAAAGAAAATGAACAGTGTCCTTGACCTGGCAACCATCTGCTTCCATACAAAATTGTTCAGTGACATACTGAGAAATCAGCATTTCATGCACAGCCTCCCTCTTCTACGCATATGAACAACACCTGGTGAATTTATCTCCATTCTTTGCCATGGGAGATATAGTAAAGCAAAAAAGAAAATTGGCAATCCTTGAGGATGACCTTTAAATATCATCTGGAGCACAGTTCATTCCAAAGATGTAGGGAGGGACTGCACAAAGCATGATTGTGGTAACATTAAGATAAGGTTTCCAGGTTTCTAAGACTGATCTTGAAAAAAGGAATTGTCAGTCTTGTTCTTGTGTCCAGGACAGTAGCCACCTTTGAGACTTATTATTCCAAATGTAAAGGAGGAATGATATTAAAATCAAAGAACAGTTGAAAATAGTAATGTCATAATGTCAACTCTTACGAGTTGTCATCCTGTCTCTTCTTCCTGGCAGGCTTACTCTCTAAGACCTCAAAAGATGCAGCAGGTATATTCCATATAAAGGCTGCATTGCACATTACATGGACGTTAGTGACAGTATATTATTATTCTGTATAAAATGACTACAGAAACCAGGCACTGTACATAAAAGAAAAGAAATGGCATAGGCCTTGCTAAGAAGCCAAACACTTAAAGAAAAGATAGGGAAAATCAAAAAGTAGCAGAGAGAGTTCATTTTGAGAATGGAATGGACAAATCAGGGTATTTATAATCTATAACACTTTACCTTTTTTAAACTGGTGCATCAATGCTAGTTCTAACATTTGCAATTTTAATTATTATTTTTTTGTCATGTCAGGAGCGACTTGAGAAACTGCAATTTGCTTCTGGTATGAGAGAATTGGCCGTCTGCAGGGACGTTGCCCAGGGGACGCCCAGATGAATTGATGTTTTTATTAGGCCTGTGCGGTTTCGTTCGTTAATTCGTTATTTTGTTATTAAATCGTTATTTTTACCATATCCGAAGCGATTTCAAAACACATTTTCAAACCCGGAAGGGTTTAAAAATATCGAAACAGCAGCCCCATATATTTTACGAGCTTCAGCTCGTGTCGTTAATGGGATGGAGGCTGCTGAGTGCTGCTGGTGCCTGGGAGCCAATCCGGCGCTCCCAAGCACCCCAGCAGTGCACCGTGGCAGGAGCCGGAGCCGATTGAGATGGCCGAACGCAGCACGCGCTCACCCTTACAACCGGCCTCCGTGCGACATCACGCCTCCCTCCTCCTCACTCCTCCTCCTCCCTCCTCCCTCCTGACACTTCCTGCAACACAGCATGGGAGGATGGAGGAAGGAGGAGAGAGAGGAGGAGGAGGAAGGAGGAGGATGGCGCGCAGGAGGCCGGTTGTAAGGGTGAGCGCAGCGCGCGCTGCCATCCAATCGGCTCCGGCTCCTGCGCCCTCCTCCTCCTCCTCCTCCTCCTCCCAGCTGTGTTGCAGGAAGTGCCAGGAGGAGGAGGAGGAGGGCGCAGGAGCCGGAGCCGATTGGATGGCGTGCGCGCGCTCACCCTTACAACCGGGCTCCGCGCGCCATCCAATCGGCTCCGGCTCCTGCGCCCTCCTCCTCCTCCTCCTAGCACTTCCTGCAACACAGCTGGGAGGAGGAGGAGGAGGAGGAGGGCGCAGGAGCCGGAGCCGATTGGATGGCGCGCGGAGGCCGGTTGTGTGAGTTTTCAGGGCTGTATGTATGACCATGTTCCAGAAGCATTCTCTCCTGACATTTTGCCCACATCTATGGCAGGCATCCTCAGAGGTCTGTTGGAAACTAGGCAAATGGAGTTATCTAATATCTATGGAATGTCCAGGGTGGGAGAAATGAAAGCCATTCAATGCTAATCAGGGTGACCATTACTGCAACATTCACACTTACAAAATGTTTTGTAAATATTTACGAAATTTCGTAAATAACAAAACATTTTTTTGGAAAGTTTTGTAAATATTTTAAATATCGAAACAAAAAAACACCCCAATTACAAATCGATTTTAGAAACAAATTTTTTCTTGTTCAAACAGGCCTAGTTTTTATTATCCTTGTGGGAAGCTTCTCTCATGTCTCCGCATGAGGAGCTAGAGCTGATAGAGGGAGCTTATCCACCTCTCCCCGGATTCGAACTTGCCACCTGTCGGTCTTCCGTCCTGCCGGCACAGGGCTTTAACCCACTGCACCACCGGGGGCTCAATTTTAATGAAATCTACACATACTAACACCGCATTTAAATTAATCTATATAAATACAAATGTAATGTTCATTTGTGGGATTAACAGAAATCAAAAACCAATGGACCAATTGACACCAAATTTGGACAGCATACACCTAACAAACCAATGTACGTCCTTCACTAAAAAAATATATGATTTTGTCATTTAGGAGTTGTAGTTGCTGGGATTTATAGTTCACCTACAATCAAAGAGCATTCTGAACTCCACCAATTATGGCATTGAACCAAATGTGGCATACAGGACTCCCATGACCAACAGAAAACACTAGAAGGGTTTGGTGGGCATTCACCTTGAGTTTGGGAGTTGTAATTCACCTACATCCAGAGAGCACTGTGGACTCAAACAATGATGGATCTGGACCAAACTTGGCACAAATATTCCATATGCCCAAATATGAACACAGATGGAGTTTGGGGAAAATAGACCTTGACATTTGGGATTTGTAGTTACTGAAATTTATAGTTCACCTACAATCAAAGAGCTTTCTGAATCCCACAAATGACAGAAGTGGGCAACTCAGCAGAGAGAGCAGGTCTTACTAGCTGGCTCGTGGCAGGTATGTTTCATATATTTCTCTCCATGGTGCTCTGTGATGTGAAACCAATGTGCTTGGGGACAAAAATAAGGCAACAGATGTTAATCCCCTTGAGTTTGCTCTGATGTCAGTGAGCATCAAAACACCATGCCTTCTGAATAACCATGTGTTTCAGTTAGTAGAATAGTTTCTCCCTCCACAGGATTCATCTCTTCAGAGATACATGCCTTTGGTCTGTTGAGACACACCAACGCTGTTTGTCTCTGTCAGGGTATTGGCTTTGAATGGCATAGGATGACATAGGAATATTACAACACAATCAATTATACAACAAATTCTGAATGAGATGCAAATCTCTATCCCTCAATGTTACTTAAAATCATGATATCTCTCTCTTTGACATTAAGGTTTATGTGTGTGTAGTAATTACGAGGATTGGGCCAAGATCAGTTTGACCGAAAATGATTTGTAATATTTGGTGGTCCATTTTGTGTAATCCCCCAAAAACAGAATGGAGAGGATGGAACTGAAAGCTGGGCAAAATGGATCAAGAGAGCTAATGGAGAGGATGGAGTTAAGGATGCAATATACCTTTGCCAGGGGTCTGCTGTGCGGCTACTGGAGAAGATGGGATTACCTGAAGTGTCTTTTCTTCCTCAATGGCAGTGAAATGTCCATTTATTTTGGAAAAGTTCTCTAGGCTCCTCCTCCAGAGAGGACCCTGTTGGGAACCCACTTTCCCAGCAGCACTTGCAATGGGGTGGGCATTGAAAAGTCTCTTGAGTTTCTCTCAGAGCATGATGGGAATTGAAGTTTTTCCTCTTTCTCTCTCTCTGTTTCTCAGCCAATAAAATGCCTGGTTGTGTCCATGCTCTGATTGGCTGAGAATGGAGACAACCAGCGACTAAAATTCCCAGACCCCTCTCTTCCGGTCTGTCTTGTTTTAAAAAATGTTATGGTAAAAAAATAATTATTCTGAAAAATTAGTAGATTGGTAAATTGCTCTGAAACTTGGAAGGGCTGCAATTGTAAATGGGGTCTAACACTGAGGTAGGTTTCATGCAGATCAGTCTTAAAATGCATGACGATTGAGTCTTTTAAATTTCCCATTGTAGCCAATGGGCTGAATCTTTGCCAAATGAAAACAACACTCCTCCCAATTTGAGTAACTTTCCGGTAAATAGAATGAAGAGTTAGCCAAAAATTGACCCTTTTGGCCAAACTGCACAAGCCTAGTAATTATAACAGATTGAGAGAAAAAGGGAGGGAGGGAGGGAGGGAGGAGGAGGAGAGGGGTGTGGGGAGAGAGAGCAATATAGGGAATGGAAATAAAATATTTGAAAATCAGTGAAATAATTAATTACGTTTTCTTAAATTTATGATGGTATTGATAATGATTTATTCTGTGAGTATTGCTATCTTGTTTTAGTAGAATCCACAGTGCTGTTGAACATCTGCATATTGTATTTTGACCTTATTGGCAGGCTAAGCATAGGAGACTCCAAGGATTCATTGGGCCAATAACCCAAAAAATAAGATTATAGTCACTGTATATTATAAATGCTCTTTGGGACCGATCAGAGGCTATTGTAAATTGTGCCTTAAATGTGTGCTTAATTTTATATGCTTCAAAATCCCTAACTACACATTTAGTCCTTTCAGACTGCGTATTTATAAAAGATTTAAATGTAGTACATGTATTTCAATAATCAGCATGGTTACAGGTTGTTGTAGGTTTTTTCAGGCTATATGGCCATGTTCTAGAGGCATTCTCTCCTGACGTTTCGCCTGCATCTATGGCAAGCATACTCAGAGGTAGTGAGGATACTCACTACCTCTGAAGATGCTTGCCATAGATGCAGGCGAAACATCAGGAGAGAATGCCTCTAGAACATGGCCATATAGCCCGAAAAAACCTACAACAACCCAGTGATTCCGGCCATGAAAGCCTCCGACAATAGCATGGTTCTGTTTTGTTTAAGAAGAGTTGTAAGCCTAAATATCCCAAAGGTGCACAATCTTGTCTGATTTTTGAAACTAAGCAAGGTCAGCCTTGTTTAATAATTGGATGGTAGACTGCCAACAAATACCAGATGCTGTCGGCTATATTTCAGAGGAAAGAACTGGCAAAACCACTTCTGAGGACTCCTTGCCTAGGAATGTCCTACACAATTCATGGCAGTTACACATGTATAAAAGATGAACAATGTGAGGAAGCAAGCAGGCCGGTAGCTGGGGTTATGATTTCAAACTCCCCCACCCACACACACAAAAATGTTTCAGGTTAACCTTGTTTACTCATGAATTTGAACTGGTTTTATTTTTAACCTGAAATATTGGGGGTTAAAAATACTCCCCCACCCCTTAAACCCCTCCTCTGGCTAGAGGCCTGAAAGCAAGTACTATTGACCAGAAAAAATAGCTGCATACCTGATATTAAAGATGTTAAATTAATTAAGGAAAGAGATATTAAAAATCTAATTTAGATGCACTGATATGATTTAATACAAGTGTTCAAACTCTGGTCAACTTGGCCCCTTATGGCAATTGTCTTCATTTAGTTTCCTGCTATGAACAATTTCCCCAAATTGTAGCGTGTTTTTTTTTTCATCACATTTTTGGAGAAGTTAGTATCATTTAGAATTTTCTTATTTAAAATGAAACAACTGAAATCGTCATCTATTCTTGAAACTACACAATTGTAGTTTCTCGCTAAGCCGCTGTCAAGAATTATTCAGAACAAGATGATAGAAAGCAGTTCCCACAGAAGCTGGTGAACTGGGTGTCATTCATTCCATGTTTTAAATATAGATATTGGTTAAAGCATCACTTCTAGATTAAATATTGAAACAGATTCCCCACTGTGTGATTTTGACAGACTTATTCCTGAAGCCGACTTACCCACATGAGAATGTTACAAAAAGCTTTATTGCAGCACATTCTATGTACACATATAATTCTGCAATATTCTGTATTCATTTTCATCCCTACGGTATGGATTATTTCCACAAAACATTTTTTTCCATTTGTGTTTAAATTATGCTTCAATACTGGGATGATTTCATTTAAATGACTTATACATATTACCCAAATATAAAGTCATTTTCATCTCAGGTGGTAATATTACCATCTTTAGATGTTTCATACAGAGTGAAATAATAAAGAGATTCCAACTCACCATCTCTTTCTTTTTAAAAAGGTATTCATTTAAGAAATCCATCATATTAATTCTTTCTTATATTTATCTATTCTTTACTCTGGCAATTACTAATGTGGTGACATTCAGAAGGCTAAATATAACCTACTTATGATTGAATTTAGTCTAGGTGTCTTAAAAGAACTGTGACCCTTTAATAAAAGTATTGGAAGATTATTTTCTTTCATGACGTGCAAAATTATGTCCTCAAATCATGTGAGCAGAAGAACAGTGGGAAGTCATTAGAAATATATTGGAAAAATAGGACAAAAATATAATTTCTGGGCTCAGGTTTTGTAGGATTCAAGATTTACTCTTTCAGTGAAATTGAACTTTTAATCAAATCAAGCGTACTTTTCTCTCTCTGGGGTGCTTCTGAATATAACCATTCCAACCTCCTTCTGGATCATTATGTCCAGTTATTTTAATAACATACTGATTTGCACTTGTGTATGCAAATCTTTGTTCAGTGTTGATGGAGACATTCAGATAGATATGTATTTTTTTAACTGATTTCTGAATGCCATCTGTAATAATGTTCTAATTTCCAGCAGGCACCGTATCTAAAAGCTGATATGCCAAAACTTTTAAGAACCGCTTTTACTTGGGCAAGATTTGAACAAACTGAGTCCATGGAGAGACACGGCAAATTCAATTCTATCCCACATGAAGAAAGTCTATGTATCTGTGGTGCCCCCGAAGTCGAAAATCTGAACCATACCTTACACAACTGCAATCTATATGAAAAAAAAAAGGAAACAATACTTATGGCCTTTTACTTGCAATAAAACAAGCTGGGATACAGTGGCCAAAACCTCATTTTTGTTGGCTAGTTACAACCCCATTCTGACAACAAAAGTTGCCCTTTATTTGTTTAAAGCTGCTAAAAGGAGATCGGAGTACATAGATCAGATTGGGGTGCAGTGTAAGGGAGACGAGGATGGTTGATGCATATATCTACGGCTAAGCTACATTGGTTTCAAGTTGATAAATACCTGTATATTTATATTTTATTTTAAGAGAACTAGATGTATGTTGTATGCTGTATGTTGTGTTTGCACTGTCTGTTTTTGATAAGGCCAACTGGCTAATCAATAAAATTATTCGATGTAGGTCTGTAATAATGTTCATTCTGTAATAGTTACAATGTGTTGTGATGGTGTCTTCGAGTACTGATACTACTGGGAGTATTAGGAGGGGAAGAAAGACTACTCGTGAGCAAGACTCCAATGAGGAGCAAGAGAGAAAGCGGATCAGGGAAATACTTATGGAATCCAGTGATGATGAATCATTTGAGGGCTTCGCAGGGAATAATGGGTCTGAGACTGAGGAGATTGGTATGACAAGTTCAGGGGATGGAGAAATGGTCTAGACTAAAGTGTGGGAGGTTCAGAACGTTTGTGAAGAGTCCACAAGTAGTGACACGTTTGTGGGGTTCTCTGTTTGGCACAGTGGGGATCCGGCTGAGTCTTGGGGAGTTATGGGTCTGGATAGAAGATGAAGAGACTGGAGGGATCAGCAAAGGGTTTCAGCTGAAAGGAGGTCTGGTGGGGCGTTGTGTGATTCCAGTTCTGAGGAGGAATTGGGGCAAGGAGTTTCAGCTGGTAACAGGGTGTCAGCTGGTTCCAGTTCAGAGGATGATTTGTGAATAAAAGTGGGGTTGGGAGATGGGGTTTCTCGCAGTCGGCAAGGTGTTGATGGGTATTCGTGTGAGAGCTGTTTGGGAAGACTTCTGTGGACCTGCTGCGCTGCCTGCTGTTCTTCATTTTGGCTCTGTGTAAGACCTGGACTGGATTACCGTGTTTGTTGCCTTCTCCCTCTTCTACCTGGATTGGATTCACGACGACTATGCCACATTTGGACTGACTTCAGTAGACGACTGCAGCCTTTCTGTTTGACTCTTCATGCTCACTGACGTCCTGCTGCGGATTTGAGTACTTTTTTCCTTCTGATTGCATAGTTTTAAGTTTAAACCAGATTATATTCCTGCTTAATCCAGGTTATTTTCCAGGTCCTGTTTTTTGGGTTAACTATGGGTAATACTGTGTTTCACACTGAAGAATAAGTGATTTGAGTCTTTTTGGTTTGTTTTTGAACTCTCTTGGTTGTGAACTAATAAACTTTGCATTTACTAAATACTGGTCTGGCGCTTTAAGGGATCTGTTTTGCAACACAATGCAATCTTGATTTTTCATCAGTCACTATTGCTATATTTTATTTTTGTCAATTTTATAGGTCTGATTTTAAACATGTTGTTCTATTTTTAATGTTGACATACCGTGTATACTTGAGTATAAGCCGAGTTTTTCAGCCCTTTTTAGGCTGAAAAAGCCCCCCTCAGCTTATACTTGAGTGAGGGTCCTGGGCTTCTTTCAGCCCACACCTTCCTGCCAGGATCCTCACCTCTCTGCACAGCAACCCAGCTGGGTCACTCTGCCAAGAGAAGAGGAGAGGCTGAACACCTTCTTGTCCTCATTTCTCGCACACTTTCCTTTTGCTGTGCCTTCTTGCCACCCCAATCTGTCCCACTTTTCCAGCTATAAATGTTGTAAATAAATAAGTAAATATCAGCACTGGCTTAGAACAATTTGTTATATTCACCCTGACAAAGCACAGGACTGACTTTTAAGAAATGTTTTACTTTGGACCCTCAAATAGTTACTATAGTATAATGGTCTGAGCATTGAAATGCAATTTTGGAGACATGGATTTCAATTCCCACTCAGGCATGATGACCTTGAATAAGTTATGTTTTCTTGGGGCACATCTGCATTAACCAATTAATGCAGAATGAAAGTGGCAGATGTGGAAGTGAAGCAAACATGCAGCCAATCACATGTAAAGTTGCAGAGACCAGGTTGAGGCCTGGACATTGTTTATACATACTGCAGAATTTGCTTTGACCAAGTTCTATGATCCTCGGTATCTCATACTTCGTGGCCATGGAAGATTTGGGGTTTTCCCCCAACTACCTTCTGCTCTTCAATGTGCATCTGCAGATCACTGGAGTGCCCATTCCTTAATCCTTTTTGTTGTGCAATGTAGCTTTATTCGCAATTTTCCCCCAACTTTGCTTATTCCAATTTAAAGCTCTTAATGAATGTTGCTGCATTCTTCCATGGCATGTGTAATTCAAACACTGCACTGTCAAACTGCCTCTAAATTGTATTAAAGGGTCAATGTAAATGTGCCCTCAGACTCAAAGAAAGACAATGACATAGCTCCACTTCTTAAATCTGGCCAAGATAGGTTTGACTTATAATCATCATAAGTGGGAAATGAAGGTACACGCGAAACACAAATAGAATCACATTGCTACTCTTCCTTTATGGCTTATATGGCCATCTAAACCCCATAGAATGAAGTGGACCCTTATACATTTGTTTTAAGCTACACCTATTCTCTGGCCTTCTGCATGATTTCCAAATTAGTGTTCTGTATTTTTACATGAATAATGGGTTGTTGCTTTTTCCAGTTTGAGTCCAAAATTCCTGGGTAACTGATATACTCAATAGAAATAATCCTGGTCACAGCTGTTCAGTTTCTTCCTAGCTGGGCCTGGGGACCCCAACGGTGTCCACAGACCCACCAATCCTCTGTGTATGTTTCCCCAAGACCCCAGGGAACCACCAGGACACCTGGGACCTCCATGTGTGTGTCTTCCTTCTCAGTTTTTTTCTTACTATTGACTTATATTTTCCTTCTCCCATGGGTGATGTGGGGGAGATCAAGGCCCCCCCCAGGACACTGATTTGTATGTCTGCCCCTAACCTGTTGAGACCAGGCCTCCAGAATTGGGTACCCCTGCAACCACAGCCCCTTATGTGTTTTTATGTGAATAATCTTGTTTATGCTTTCTGGCACTATATGAAATTATTGGAGAAGTCACCAACTGAAGTCTTGCAGTGACCTTTGCTCACCTTTCCTTGTCCTGGAAAGATTTGCCAACATCTTGCCAAGCTTCATTTGCATTTGATTGGATCCATCAGATACCTTAATTGTTCTAAGACCTACCAGCCCCTCTGCAACCATTGGACATTTACATCGAAGGCAGGTCTTCCATTGAGTGGGGTGTGCCGGACTCCTGCCTCCGCAAGGAGACATCATTGACATCACCTTAATCGTCCCACACAACCCTCAGAAATTAACCCCATTCAAAAAAAAGTTCCAGAATTCACATTTATTTGCCCCTAGTATGAGCATCTGTTATCTCAAGTGGCTGATGACTGAAATATTCCTCCATTCTCACTCTGGTTTGCCCATAGTTAAGGCTACAAATGTCATATATAATGGTGTATTTCAGAGAACAGTAGAATGATTCTAGAGTGAACATTATCTAGTGCTGACTTGGTTACATAGTTCTGTTTATTCTTTGTTTGAATTCCAATGGAATATAAGAATGGAGTGGCTAGGCTTGGGCTAGAATGGTGCTTGGGAGATTATTTCATCTCTAGGTTTGGAGGAATTAACTCAGATACTCTGATCTTTTTCATAAATGGAAAGGCTTGCAGTGTAGAGAGTGATCCTTCTGGCAGAAGGCAGCTTTTGCCAGCTCCCTTTCACCACAGCCCACATTATCTTCCATGATCTCTCTCATCACATGCAGGGAGAGTAGTGTCTTCTCCCCACTTCTCTCTGCTGCTGGCATGGAGTCCTCCAGAGCTCATCACATGATGTAGGGCTACTTCCAGAGGCACTCCATGGGGCTCTGTGCTGGCGGTGTTATGCCAGCAGAGCCCGAACTCCTCATAGAAAAAAGGCAGAGGAGCCAAAGAGGAAGTGGGGACAACAAGGAAATATTGTGGGAAGGGGTACCGTGGACCCCGATGGCAAAGAACACAGTGAGATGGTTCCCTACACTGTCCCACAATTTCCCCTGCTGTTTCCCACTTTACAAAAGGCCATCTGCTGAGGTTCTTAGTCTTCTGAAAGAGATTGAACAGATGTTTCTTGGACAACCTCCTTCCCACCATGTCACCAGGTTCTATGGCTTATCTTTTTTTCCCCCACAGTAGTCAGCTGCTGCTGTTGTTCATCTTTCTTACAATTCTTATTATTTGCTTCCTTGCCATGCAAGTTACAAGTGAGCAATTAGATAGTGGCATGCATTATCCCTTCTTGTGGAACCCCATAGGAAGCAGAGTAAAGAAATATCACATGAAGTAATGAAAAAGCAGAAGCATGCTGAAAGGAGCACACACCCTTTATTGGTGTGCTGGCTATTAGTACGTATATAGTCAAGTTGATCTTTGTTCCTGATTTTTGAAAAAAAAACTGTAAGGGAAGAAGAATATTGTAACAGGGATCACTTCTTGAAGCAATAAATACAACTTTGCTTGTAGGACGCTTATGACAGTAGAAAGAAACAAAGACTCAAGGCCTTGGTTTTCTTGAATGGAATGAAGCTCATTTCCTGATGTTTCAGATCAATATTGATAAGATTTCACTTCTTTTTTTTTTTTAATCCCCAATCAAATTTTTCTTTTTTTTTTTGAAATTTAGAAATTGGCAACAAAAATCCGCATAGTTAAAGCCATGGTATTCCCTGAGGTAACCTTTGGATCCAAGAGCTGGACCATAAAGAAGACTGAGTGAAAGAAGATAGATGCTTTTGAACTGTAGTGTTGGAGGAAAGATCTGAGAGTGCCTTGGACCACAAGATCAAACCAGTCCATACTCCAGGAAATAATGCCTGACTATTCACTGGAGGGAAGGATATTAGAGGCAAAGATGAAGGACTTTGACCACATAATGAGAAGACAGGAAAGCTTGGACAAGATAATGGGGAAAATAGAAGGAAAAAGGAAGGAGGGCCAACCAAAGGCAAGATGGATGGATGTTATCCTTGAAGGGACTGGCTTGACCTTGAAGGAGCCGGGGGTGGCGACAGCCAACAGGGAGCTCTGGTATGGACTGGTCCATCAGGTCATGAAGATTTGGAAGCAACTGAATGAATAAACAATAACAAACCTTACTCTCAGCTAAAGTGCATTAGACTCAAAGGTGTATTTTTTACACAATAAAATGTTTTGAAGAAAGGGTGGTAAAAGAAAAAAAATCTTGAACTCCCTGGTGCTTCTAATAAGTTTGGAGGAATACAGTCAGTGAGTCATAACTCTAAATGTCAGAAAGTCATTGGGACTCCTCTATTTTTCTGTGGAAACCCATACTGTTGAAATAAGAACAAAAGAGTTTCTGAATCACTGCCTGCCCTAGAAACCTCTACCAAAAGACCTGGGGATAATAGACTGAACAACCTTTTGAGGCAAGCTCTTCTCCCACCTCTTATGGAGAAAAACGTACAGAAAATGATTCCTCTCTAATCCTTTCTCCTTAAACTTGAAAGGGAAGTGAATGCAGCATATGTGGGAAAGCAGTGGATGTGAAAACACACTGCTTCAGAGTAGTTATGGATAGGATTGAACTGTATGTGTATTTAGATGGAACAGGGAAGTATTTATGCAACCATAAATGAGTTAGTCTCTGTTAGGTGGTACATGCTGATAGGCTCCATCAAGGACTTTTGGGACAGATATGATGTTTGTTCTATAGTTTTTGAAAATATAATTACTCATGGACTTGGTTTTGAAGCTGGAGGCTCAGGTTTTTTTAGTGGCCAATAGTGCTTTTGCCAACTGCTCCCATTCTTTGAGTTGCCAGATCTGGCCATGGTGGCACATGCTTTAGTTACATCTCGTTTAGATTACAGTAATTCACTCTACAAGGGGCAGCTTTTGAAAAATTTTCAGAAACTTTTGAAAAGTTTTCAGAAACTTCAACAGGTTTGAAGAGCTGTTAACCGGGGCTGGCTACAGAAAGAGCACAACCCCCTGTTGTAAGATCTCCACTGGCTGTCAGTTTGTTTCTGGGTACAATTCAAAGTACTGGTTATGACCTAGAAAGCCCCAGACAGCTCAGATCCAAGTTATCTGGCAAATCATATCTCCTAGTACATACTTGCTTGGGCCCCGACATCGTCTCAGCCTCACCACCATCACAAGCACAGTTGTAGGAAAGGATAGAGAGGGCCTCAGTGGCTGCCCTTCAATTCTAGAGCTCTCTGCCTTGGGAAACAAGATGGCTCCCTCCCTTACAGCAGCAGGTTAAATAATTTCTTTTCAGACAGAGTTTAAGATAATAAGGTTGTCAAGACCAACGAGGGACAACGGGGGATGGCCTAAGCAAGTAAGTAGGTATTGCTAACCGGGGAACGGTGAAGTTGTAAATAGTAGTTGTTTGGCAAGCAGGAGGAGAAGGAAGGAGTACAATGATCACCTGTGGCACCAATTTGTTGAAGGATAAGCCTCGGAAACTCTCCTGATATGTCATTTGACCAGAGAGATTAATAATAATAACTTTATATCCCACCACCATTTCTCAAAAGGAATTTGGGGCAGATTAGAATGATGAATGTCCTTGGAACTGGCCTGAAGGGTTTTTCCTCATTAGAAGTCATGCAATTTGGGAATATGGACTGTCACATTGGCCTTCCTACAAATGGTCTGTCAGTGACCAACCCAGAATTTCAGTTCTCGCCTGGACTCAAGTTTTACTCCCAGGAGAAGCTGGGATGGAGAGCTGGGGGAAACTGCCTTACCTGCTTCCACACTAGATTATTCCCAACTTCTTTTATGGCCTGTATTTCTTTTTAAATTCTGTGTATGGTTTTGTAATTTCATGGGTTGATCAGTAAGTACAAACACATGTGTATACAACTGGGAAAGAGTTTCCCTTTATCTTCTTTTCAATTAGATGTTTGAAGAATAATAAAGGAGTTAGAAAGTAACTTAGGACAATCTCAAATAAAAAGAATGAGCAAGCCAGGAAGCCACTTCCTATTAGCTTTACATCACAATAAACAACCCACAATTGTTTGGGTACCCCTGTTAAAATACTGTTTTATCTCCACAAACAATAATGTTATTTTTTTAAAAAAAAATCAGACATAGCATCTGTGTTTGCATATGGAAGATATTGCCACGATTCCTTTTCCAAGTTTTATAATTTATGACTTCCATTTTTCGTGTCTTATTCTTCCCACGTGACTCTAAAAGATTCTATATTCTTTTTTTTTGCTACATATGAATTCCAATGTATGACAAAATAGTTCCTTTCAACGTTAATTGTCATATAATTTGGAGTAGTAAATCCCCACCTTCTACAAATGACATTTTAATCTTGCTCCTAATTTGTGTATTATTGAATCCCAATAAAGCTGTACTCAGAGTGATAGGAAGATTCTTCCAAGTGTTTTTCCCTAGAAAGAACTCAATCATACTGTGTGAGTTTCTTAGGGGAAAAATTATATGCCCAAGAGTGACCATCCATTTATATGAAGGTGAAGAAAGTGCACTCTGTGGTACCCTGTTTTGCAGACCTCAAAAGCCTATGGTACTGTTATTGAGCAATTTAGAAAGGCAGTGGATAGTGAGATCCAAGCCGCTGTGGGTTTACCCTTGTGAGAAAAAGAAGCCAATATTCCAGAATCAATCTCACCAGGATGAAGCAGAAGCCACCAAGGTATTTATTTAATATTAGCTGAAAGTGATGCCAACTTGCAGTAATCTGCCCCCAAAATAAGCTGAGATATATAACACAATAAAGCATACACTTTTATACACTTCTCAGGTTCAGAATTCTCATCCACAACCAAGCTGGACCAGGCTTGGCTGTGGTCAGTCAAGCCTGGGGAATATGAAAATGGGTGGTCCTACAATAATATAATTTTTGAATTATTCATTGCACATGCAATATATCACCACAATTGTTATTCTTAAAACATCATGTCTTCCTTACACAGAGAAAGAACAGATGACATTAACAAATCATCTTAAGTGATGAACTTACCTTGTGTTATAGTAGTGGCCTAGAGGAAATTCTAGACTGGATTCTTCAAGAGTCCTTTGCTTCTTGGCAAGAAGCCTATTGAAACTATTTCTCCTGTTTTCTTTCTCTCCATCTGGTAACCCACTTGCTACTTTCTCCTCTCCAAAGAAGGTCTGCATATTATTCAAAACATGGTAGCCTTCACCAATAAGCTTTGATAAAACCACTTTTAATATATGCAAAATAAACTAGCCTGTTGTTGTAGTAGAGCCTGTGAGTAATGTTACAAACAGTAGTATGGGTGTCAGAGGGGGGGAAAGGGTTCCTCGGGAGCAGGAATCTGATGAAATCAGAGAAAGAGGATCCAGGACATATTTATAGAACCTACAGATGAGGAGTCATTTGAGGGATTCTTTGGGGATGATGGGTTCAGTACTATGGGTTCAGTACTATGGGCTGTGTTTAACCTGTCTACCAAGGAACCCATTCATATTGTAGTGTTCAGTACTATGGGTGCCAGAAAGGGGAAAGGGGTTACTCGGGAGCAAGGTTCTGATGATGAGCAGCAGAGAAAGAGGATCCGGGACATATTTATAGCACCTACAGATGAGGAGTCATTTGAGGGATTCTCTAGTGATGATAGGTCAATGAGTGAAGGAGAAGAAGAAGACACCATGGATTGGACTAAGGTAAGATAAGTGCAAGCTATTTGTGAGGAGCCAACAACTAGTGATATCTTTATGGGGTTCTCTGGGGGTGGAGACTGGCAATCAGTCTTCACTTGGGGGGGCCTAAGTCTTGACAGGAGATGGAGGACTTGGAGGGAAAGACAAGGGAATTCACGTGAAGATCTGGAAGCAGCTGCGAGGGATAATGATGGGGCAGTGGTCAGTTCATCTTCTGATGATGATTTGTAAATAAAAGTGGGTTCAGGGGTGATGGGTCCTTGCAGAAGGCAAGGTGTTGGTGAGCGTTCGTGTGTTGGGTGCTGTGTTCTGCCTCCTGCTCCCCCAGATCTGCTTTTGTAGGGGTGATTCTTGTAGACTTGCTGCTGCCTGTTTCATGTTCAGCTGCTGCCTGTTTCATGTTCAGCGTTGGATCTGCAGTTTGGATCTCCTGATCGTTTGCTTGTTATTGACCGGATTGGCTTCTCATGAATGTGGACTTCTCCCTTCCTGGACCTGGATTGGTTTGGTTAAAGACGCTGCTTCTGCGGACAGTGGAGCAGCGCTGTTTCAGATTTCTCCTGCTTCAACCCTGGACTTTGGCTGACGACAGTTCTCTTCCTGTGTCCCTCCTTTTTGTTAACCATTTGTGTACTGTACCTTTTGGTTTTGCCTCAGAGTGCTTTGTTTGACTTGTATCTTTTGCATCCAATTAATCTGGATTATATTTCTGTTAACCTTTTCGGAGCAGGTCTGGTTGTTTCTTGAGTTTTGACCAGTGGCACTGTATTTAAGTACCTCTGCGTCCTTTTTCTTTTGTTTTAATAAACTCTGTTTTGAAGCCACTTTTGAGTCTGGCCCTTTAAAGTGTCTGTGAATCCAACACCTGTAGTGAGAATTTTTTTAAAAAAATCTGCCCATAGTGCAGCCTGGTTCTATTAAATATGGCACTGATGGTGCATCAAAAATAAATAAAAATACAATAAAGTGAAATTCAGATAAATCATACATTTTATTTTAATCAGATGACATTTTAATTTAAGTGTATCATTATTTAAAGAAACAAGATAGCCAATAATTTTGCCCCTATCCCTAGTTTACTCAATTGTCAGAAAAATGTGATGACAAAAATTCTTCGTGTGAGAATCTATGTTTGAGTTATAATACACAAAAAGTTCATGTTTGAGATTTGTCATGCCAGAAATGCTGTTTTCTTTCCTGCAGAAATTCTGCAGGAAATCTGCAGCAAATAAGGGTGTACAATGTTTTCTTCACTGTATTCTGTGAAAAAAGCAAATATTCTTTTTTAAAAGTTCCCCAAAAGAAAACAGTTAAAACCACAATTTTCTGTTACTTTTATTTTGCAGCAAACAGGAACATGTAAAAAAAAATGTGTTCTTCCACATGAGAATGAAATTGCTCACTACCTCTGAGGATGCTTGCCATAGATGCAGGCGAAACGTCAGGAGAGAATGCCTCTAGGCCATGGCCATACAGCCTGAAAAAACCTACAACAACCCAGTGATTCCGGCCATGAAAGCCTTTGACAATACAAATTTATAAACGTTTGCATCCCTTATCCTAAATTAACTATAAATGGCCAGAATTCACTAAAGTAGTTACTAATGCATAATTCTAATCTTGTATTCACAATCCCTACATATTCCCTAGTTCAGGGGATACATAGGAACTGAGATTTTTCCCAGTCCCTACTTACTGAACAGTAGCCACTGCAACCACTAAGGGTCTGTTTCCTGTTAATCATGAAACAATGGTGCAAGAGAGAATTGTGACAGGGATCCTGCCTTTGGCTGGAACACAAGAAACCTTAGAAAGGAAGGAGTGGAAATATCCATCAACTGCATCCCAATGAATAAAACAGTCTCCCTCCATTGATCACAGCACTTGTTGCCCAGTAAATGGGGATTGAGAAAAGTAACTCTGAAAGGCAATGCATAGCTATGTAACTAAGGTGTTTATGCATTTGTAAGTGCTTTAGTGAATTCTGTCCAATGTGTTTAAGTGATGTGCTTATCCTATTGCATTCATAATTTGAAATCCTATTTGCAAGCTCATTTACTCTTCCTTCTCCTCCAATTACTACTGTGTGTTTTCTCAAATTGATTCCTATTGTATTTTTAAATATTAAATTGCAGGGCTTTTTGATCAGGATTATTAATTTTTAAGAAACGTCATAATCAATTTTGAAAAATGCTGCAGAGAAAAAAAAACCTAGGGAAGGAAACCAGGTAAAAATAAATATGTTGGGAGAGAATTGATATATATTTCCCTTGGACCATAAAACAGAATGGAGGTTGTCTGATTTACACATAATTGGCACAAGTTCCAACTGCGCAGATCAACAAGATATCAAACGCAACACACAGTAACTTGCTGTAAAGGCAAAGGCAATGTAAAAGCATCCTGGAAGCACCTGGAAGATTGAAATATGTATAAATAAAGAATAAATCAAGTTCTGAAGGTTAATGCACCCTTTCAATAAGCTGAGAGAGTCTGGGTGATCTCTTCTCTTTGGATTTCCTGGGATGATGACATCTCACCATTATGATGATGGATAAGCAGACGAAAAGAGTAATCATCCATGTAAATTTGTCTGACATCAACATGAAGTGGGAAAGGAGAGGCAAAGCAAGCTTCTGCATGCAATCAAAAACAAATAAGATGCCAATGTACATCCATTTGTCAATACTAAAGCACTGCAGATTTAAGCCATAAGTGTTCCATGGGTAACAAACTTTCCTTCAGGAAAGCATATCATAATGAAATGGAGGGGGCAGGTTTCAGGCAGGCATTTGCTGCATGCATGAGTGATGGAAGACATTTTCAAAAGTTTTAGCACCTCTATATGTGTGTGTGTGTGTGAGTGTGTACACACACACAGACACACACTCCTTCCATCACTGGCCACTCATATTTAATTTAGTGGAAAAGGAGTTACCTGGAGGTCGAGAGGACTGATGAGAAGAATATTTCAGGAGAATTCTGGCAGTTAGGATTCAGGGTTTGTCACTATTTCATACTGACTGATGTTAGATCTATTTTATTCATTCACTACATTTATATCCCATCCTTGTCACCCCAAAAGGGACTCAGATCAGTCTTACATATAGGCAGTAATTTGATACCATAGACATACATACAGTCAAATAAATAGATGAATTAAAACCATAAAATTAAAACATATAAATATTAAAACAATTATTAAAATCACGCCGTCCAAAATCATGATCCAAGGCCATTCCATTTTCCATTTCCCTATTCCATATTCTCTTATTGCACCAAAACTTGCTATCCAAAAGCTTGGTCCCATAACCATGTTTTTACTTTCTTCCTGAAGGTCAGGAGGGAGGGGGCTGCTCTAATTTCTTTGGAGAGGGAGTTTCATAGGTGAGGAGCCACCACTGAGAAATCTCTTGTCCCGATCAGCTGCACCTGAGAAGGAAGTGGGACCTAGAACAGGGCCTTCCCAGAAGCTCTTAACCTCTGTAGTGGATCATAGAAGGAGATACGTTCAGATAGGTAAGCTGGAGCAGAACCATTTAGGATTTTATAGGCTAAAGCCAGCATTTTGAATTATGCTCGGTAGGAGACTGGCAGCCAGGGGAGCTGATGTAACAGGGAGTTATGTGCTCCCTGTACACTGCCACAGTGAGGAATCTGGCTACCTGCTGGACCACTTGAAGCTTCCAAACAGTCTTCAAAGGCAACCCCACATAGAGCGTGTTGCAGTAAGCTAGTTGGTATGTAACAGGAGCGTGGACCACCATGGTCCACACTCTTGTTACATGGCTCTATAGCCCAGGATCTGATCCTAAATTATCCACTTTGAACTAGATTATATCAGTCTACACTGCCTCATAGTCTGAGATAAACAGATAATCTGGGATCAGATCTTGGGCACTTTAGCTGCAATGGCTCTTTGTTATGGAATCATGGGACATCACTTTGCCAGGTCTTTATCTTTCTCTGCTTCACCAAACTATAGCTCCCATAATTTCATACCATTGAACCTTAACAATTAAAGTGGCATGAGACTACAATAATTATATGGTGTAGATGCACCCCAAGACTCTTAGTAATTTACTTTTAGAATGAGTAAGTACAAAACTGTGCATGGAATGGTGACATGCTGAGTCAGTTACAGAGGCCTTCAGCATGCCATGATATCAATTATTTTAAAAGTAAAAACCCCTGGTTCAGAGTTTCATAGCTTTCTGCACTTTAATTAAAAGTCAGGGGAAGAAATTCAGAAATAATTTTATTGCTTGTATTTTATTTATTTATTTATTCTGTTTATATCCCACATTTCCCCTGCCAAGAGACTGAAGGCAGGTTGCAAAATTGAAATTAACGAGCCTCTTTTGTCATTTAAAAATGTGGGGGTGGGTAATTGGAGAGCAGCTTTTGACGAATAATTGTTAAATTTTAATATTAATATTTTAGGAAAGACAAAAAAATATCTTTCATGACCAATCAAGAAATATTGAAACCAGAAACATACATGCAAAAAGGGTTAAATAAGGGTCACTTTATCTGAACTATTTAATTTGTGTTAGGAAGGAAGGAAATCTGATGGGGGTCCAGCGGAGGCTAGATGTTCACCCTTGAAAATGTTTACATACCTTGGTTGAAACACCAAAATCAGAGGGCAATCAAACAGTGGGGTTGCTCACTAGTCTTACTTACTTACTACTTAGGCGATCCCTCATTTTCTGAGGAGGATTGTCTTCCAGTATTCTTGTGGGTCCATATGTGGCTGTGGAGCCCTATTCTTGCTCTGCGTCTTCTTCCGCAGTGAGGGCATTGGTTTCCAGGTGGAAGGCGGTCTTGGTCGGGGTTGGCTTGATGCGCCTTCCTCTTGGCATGCCCTTTCGCCCTCCATTCATGCCTCTTCAAATTCTGCAGCACTGCTGGTCACAGCTGACCTCCAGCTGGAGCAGTCAAGGGCCAGGGCTTCCCAGTTCTCAGTGTCTCTGCCAGAGTTTTAAAGGTTGGCTTTGAGCCCATCTTTAAATCTCTTTTTCTGTCCACCAACATTCCATTTTCCGTTCTTGAGTTCGGAGTAGAGAAACTGCTTTGGGAGACAGTGGTTGGGCATCTGGACAACGTGGCTGGTCCAGCGAAGTTGATGGCGGAGGACCATTGCTTCAATGCTGGTGGTCTTTGCTTCTTCCAGCACGCTGACATTTGTCCGCCTGTCTTCCCAAGAGATTTGCAGGATTTTCCGGAGGCAGCGCTGATGGAATCGTTCCAGGAGTTGCATGTGATGTCTGTAGACAGTCCACGTCTCACAGGCATATAGCAGGGTTGGGAGGACAATAGCTCTATAAACAAGCACCTTGGTATCCCTACGGATGTCCCAATCCTCAAACACTCTCTGCTTCATTCGGAAAAATGCTCCACTCACAGAGCTCAGGCGGTGTTGTATTTTGGTGTCGATGTTGACTTTGGTGGAGAGGTGGCTGCCAAGGAGCGGAAATGATCAACATTTTCTAATGCTCACCAGTCACCAATTTACTGCAAGGTAATCCCTGGGCACTCCCTCCAAAGTCACAGAATTACATGCGTGCCTCAAGGGTAGACTCCTTCCTCACCATCTGGGCCCCATCATCTTCACCAAAAGGGTGTCAAGGTAAACACTGAGATCATATACATTATTCTCCCCCCCCCCTCCTGACACACACACACACACACTTGCCAACGACAACAGCCCTTTGCCAATTGATGAAGTCCTTCAGATATAGTATCCTGTAGGGGAAAAAGGTAGAAAAGGAAAATTTCTCTTAGGCTCCAAAGCAACTCGCAAAGCACAATCAACATTGAGGGTGGGAGGGGTATAAAACCATAGTTTGTCTCCAACTTCATCTCCCCAAACACATGGGTTAGCTGCTTCAATTCCCTCAACCTTTCTTAACATATTTTACTGACCAGTGTAGAGTGGTCAGTAAAATCTCCATTTCTGTACTCAAGTACTGTGACACTGAAGCTACTGGGCTTAGGGAATCTGGCCACTTTGCCATTGCTGTCACACTCTGCTTTCCAGCCCCTTCCACTGATGTTGGGAATGGCTGTATCAGCTAAAAGGTGGGTTGGGAGGTTTAAAGGAGGAGATGCATCCAGACAATGTTTATGGTACCTCTTCATGACTCAACACCTGACAGCTATTAAAGTCCCATCCCATATTCTGTCTAGCAAACCTAGGAAAGTTTACCTTCCAAAAAGAAAAAAGAATCTACTGGAAAGAATGTATAACACAATCTAATTTAGGACACAATAAAGAATCTCAATGGTAGCCTCAGTTGGCACAATAGACAGATGAGAACAAAGATTTCTCAGAACATAATTTATTTCTTCAATTCTAAAACTCACTTTTTCTCCCTAGATAAACATCCCCAAAAATGGGGTACATCTTAGAATTGCAGATGTATTTTTATTGTTAGTGGTTGTGCTGAAATTAGGGTGCATCTTACGATCAATGGCATCTTACAATTAAAGGACTATGGTAGTTCTTAGAACATGAGTACTGATTTATTTGCCAACGTGAAAGCTGTTTTTTTGGCCTTTCCTTGCTGTATTTAAAATTAGATTGTAGAGGGAACTGTGTCAGTAGCATGTTGAGATTTATATATAGAATTTGAATTGACTCATGAGACATTTTATATGGAAAGCAACTATGTATGAAAATCCATTCAGTGAAAGACAATGTGCCCATTCCACTAATGCCCTCTTATCAACACTAGCATTCTGTGCATTTCATATAGAAATCACACCCACTTGGATACCACTGGTACATTGAGACTTAAGTATTTTGACCTCAGAACAATTAATATATTACTTATATTGGAAACACTTGCCATTTCATATTTGAAAGAGGACTTGACTGAAATGTCTGTTGATCCTGAACTACCATATATAAATGCTGATACAAAATCAGCTGATATGCGCTCTGTATCTCATGCTCCCCGGTAACTGATAAAGAGAGTCATGCTGCTTCTGTTACTGGAAGTGATAAATTGCCATCTGCACTAGCAGTCATTGATGGCTCCATCCTCCATGAATTTATTTAGTCTTCTTTTAAAAACAACCATGTTGGCAGCCATAATTGTATCTTGATAGTGAATTTCAAAGCTGTCTGAAAAAGTATTCCCTTTTATTTGTCCGAAATCTCCTACCATTTAGAATCAGTGCAAGTCCTTAGGTTTTAGTATTATGAAAGAAAGAAAAGTTTCTCCTCTCTAATTTATCCACATCACACATAACTTTGTTGCTTGTCCCATTGTTTTGAAAATAAAAAGCACTGATTTTTTTTTGTCCTGTCAGGAGTGACTCCTGGTGTGAGAGAATTGGCCGTCTGCAAGGACGTTGCCCAGGAGATGCCTGGATGATTTGATGTTTTTATCATCCTTGTGGGAGGCTTCTCTCATGTCCCTGCATGAGGAGCTGGAGCTGATAGAGGGAGCTCATCCGCCTCTCCCCAGATTCGAACCTGCGACCTGTCGGTCTTCAGTCCTGCCGGTACAGGGGTTTAACCCACTGCGCCACCGGGGATAGAATGCACTGAATAGAACCACAAGATGAATTTATTTATCATCTGGGAAATTCTGACAAGGGGATTCCTGAGCTGATGAGAATCTTCACTGTTCAGGGTATATTGTGCACAAAACTTTCACAGTTTTTCCATACAAAAATATATTTCTCATGCTGAGAACATTGTTTTCTGTGAAAAAAGGTACACATTTTGCACAGGACACATCTGCAACCACATCATTTTCTGAACAGGATGAAGTAGAAAATATTATTTCTGTGTATCAATATTATGCTATTTATTTATTTATCATGTCAGTAGCAACCAGATGATTGTATTACATTTTAAACAAATTTTTTTATTTTAAACAACAAACAGACAAAACAGAGTTTGCAAATATTATGCTATTTATTTATTTATATTTATTTTGCGCATTTCTACCCCGCCCTTCTCAACCCCCAAGGGGGGGGGGCTCAGGGTGGCTTACAAAAGGCACAATTCGATGCCAACACAACAATAAGATAAAAACATATATAAGCAGCAATTATAAACAGTTAAAACAATCAATTATACATCATAATCAATAAAACCAATCTAGGGCTCTGCGTTTGCCAGCTCAGAATCCATAAATTAATTTCACATTGTCAAATCCTATCAATTCTAGTCATCATTGTCCTTTGTCTATCTGCCAGAGTACCCAAAAGCCTGGTTTATTTCACCTCTAAATATTTCTTGATCCTTCACCATGATTCTATGGTCAGCTTCCACTGGAATTACAATGGAGGACATGTACTTATTGATGGTTTTGCCTGACGTTTGACTGAGCCAGGATATGCCAGTTAGAAATGCCATTGTATATTGTATGGTTCAGTTCTGCCTTTTCATGCTAGAGCACTTTCTTTCCTTATTTCCAATGCCCAGTATGAATTCCAAGGCTAAACATGGTCTTCCTAAGTAGGTATTGAGTTGTGATCACCACTAAAGTGTGGTGCTATTGGTTTTTTTCTTGTCCCAGTTGGAGGAGAAGCCTCAGTAAGTACCTCTTTATGCATTGGTATCAGAATGCAGTAACAGTGAACATTTCCTGGGTTTCCCTTATACACTTGGCCACAGATCAGTCTTTAATCAGGATTCTATATAAATATACCTGACATACAACAGGTGTTATGAATTTGTTGATATGATTGTGAACTTCATGTCAACTTCCCTATATTGTGAAGCAGTTATTAATTCATTTAACTTCTGTGCTACAATTTTGCCATCCTTAAAGTCAAGATGGCTATTGGCTTGTGGTTAATTACACTCCTCTGGCGCTCTCTGGTTGTGGTGTATATACAATATTGACGATCATTCTAGGCCCCTTCCATATAATTTTGCCAAAATACTAGTTTTGGTTGGTGACTTCCAGGATCCTTTCTAAATTGAGTTGTAAAGAGTTAAATTTGGCACACATTCATTTAGAATGGGGCAGTCTCTACTGCAGTCATGTGGGGATCAGCCCACAAGGTATCTATGCGATATGATGCTGGATATCCTCGGCATTCTACAGATACATTCAGTTTTTCTCCCCTCACTTATTTTTGTTTCTTTTGCAGGTCCCAGGTTGTTTCCCATGCTGATGCACCAGTGACTTTTGATTTTGCAGCCACAGCTTTTGGGCTGAGCATCAGGGTCATTGAAGTCATTTTGATGGTCACCTAGAGTTCAGTGACATGACCACTGTGGAATGGCTTGGACAGAGGCTTTTGCACTAGCATAGATTACTGCCCCTCTTTGGGGAACAACATGGCCTGCCCCCTCATTTTTTGCTTGTTTTATTTAGGGGCAATTACATGGGCCTTTTATGCTTTGTACAGCTCATATTATCCTGAACATCAGGAATATGGATATGATCCAAGACAATTGGCCATGTACTAAAGTTGTATATTGCCTACCCTAAGTAGATAGCAGAGGGGCGAATTACATAGCGGAGAATGCCTGGTAGCACTTACCTCCTCAAATTGGCATGCTGTTGTTTCTCAGTTATTCGTAATATATTCTTAAATTCAACCAGTGTGGCTCTGGTGGGGAATAGGGGGTACAGTGGACACTGCCCCCCTATTTGTAGCAGGTGATGGGGGAGCTATGAAGAATTCATTCCTTATCTGAGTCTGACAATTTCCTACAACGTCTTTTATAAAGTATAGTAACCAGAACAATACACAATATTAGCAATTTTCCATTTAGTTCCCTTTGTAATTATGGCCAATTTAGTCTTATCTCCGCCATCCCTGTCCCCTCCAAGAGCCCACTAGGCTCTTGTCCCCTCCAAGAGCCCACTAGTAAACAGGCTTGAGTTCTATATTAAAGTAATTCCCTGACTGTTGAGAAACTTTCTTGGCCAGTTGTTTTTGCCAGTTAAGATTTTATCTATGTGCATTTGAAGTTGCTTTATTCTATCACTTTCCATGTGCTTGTTTGAGAGAAATGCTGTTAAAGGGTTTGCATATATATGTACGGAGCCTCTCCGTCCCAAACTGACACAAAATGTGGTCTTTGGGGTGAAGTCAAGAAAATCTTTAATCCCCATTATCTCTCTCCATAGAGCTTTTCTGTGTAAGTGGTGGTTATGGTGCACACCATTGGCCTATATTTTGACAAACATTATGGGAAAGCTTCAAGATGAAAAGAGACTACACAGAGAACTTCCATCATGAGTAGTACTTCAAAGAACCATGCAAATATTAAAATGCAAAACATAATTACATTTTTACTACCAGTTC
The DNA here is from genome assembly GCF_037176765.1 of Anolis sagrei. Taxonomy (NCBI): domain Eukaryota; kingdom Metazoa; phylum Chordata; class Lepidosauria; order Squamata; family Anolidae; genus Anolis; species Anolis sagrei. The sequence goes on from NC_090023.1 coordinate 156,915,837, forward strand.
TTTGCATATTGCTTTTTCAAAGGGCATTGAAATTTAGTGTAACTGGGAGAATCCAATGAAATGAATGCTCAAAGAACAGCAAAGCAGAGCAAGAAACTTTTCAAAATACACATTATAATTTGGGCTAGGCTTGTGTTGATGTGGCAAAGGAAGATATATAAAATCTGCCAGATTAAAAATGCTGTATCTCCCAGACAGCCTTACTTTATAACCTCTTCATCCATAACTTTTTCCTCCTACAATGTCATAGTAACAGTAAACAGGCTTGAGTTCTATATTAAAGTAATTCCCTGACTGTTGAGAAAATTTATTTATTTATTTACCACATTTGTATCCCACCTTTCTCAACCCCGAGGGGTACTCAGAGCAGTCTCAAATATTGCCAACAATTCAATGCCTATAACATACAACTGGTAAGCATTTACATTAAAAACCAAAGAATTAAAAACATCTAAAACAATTACATCAATTATTAAAACCACATAATCCAAGGTCATAATCTAGAACCATTCCAATTGTCATTGCACAGATTCTACATTCATTTATTACACTGCAGTTATTCTCCAAAAGCTTGTTCCCATAGCCATGCTTTAAAGTTCTTTCCGAAGGCTAGGAGGAAAAGAGCTGATCAAATATCACTGGAGAGGGAGTTCCTTAGTTGAGGGGTCACCACTGAGAAGGCCCTGTCTCTCATCCCCACCAACTGTACCTGTATTTATTTATTTATTTGGAGTGTTTCTAACTCGCCCTTCTCAACCCCCTAGGGGGGACTCAGGGTGGCTTACAAAAGGCACAATTTGATGCCCAACAAATCACAAAATACAATATACAAATTACAATGTAACGACAACAGTTATAACTAATTAAAACAGTCATATTAAAACAATAGCAGCAATAAAATCATCTTGTGGTCAACGTTGGTCAATTCATAAATCCATAATCCATCCAGCATTGTCATTGTCCTTTCCTACTCTGGTCGTCATTGTCTTTTATCCATCAGCCAGCTTACCCAAAGGCCTGGTCCCATATCCAGGTTTTTAACTTCCTTCTGAAAGAGAGGAGGGATGTTGATGACCTAATTTCCCCGGGGAGCGCATTCCACAGGCGAGGGGCCACCACCGAGAAGGCCCTGTCCCTCGTCCCTACCAGTCTCACTTGTGATAAAGGTGGGGCCAAGAGCAGGGCCTCCCCAGAAGATCTTAAACTCCGAGATGGGACGTAGAAGGAGATACGTTCAGACAGGTACGCTGGACCGGAGCCGTAAAGGGTTTTGTAGGTCAAAACCAGCACTTTGAATTGTGCTCGGAACTGGATCAGCAGCCAGTGGAGCTGACATAACAGGGGGGTGGTATGCTCTCTGTATGATGCTCCGGTGAGTAATCTAGCTGCCACCCGTTGGACTAATTGAAGTTTCCAAACAGTCTTCAAAGGCAACTCCACGTAGAGCACATTGCAGTAATCTATTTGGGATGTAACAAGAGCCTCCCATGATGTTGGGCCTCCCATGAAGTTGACTTTGCAGTTTAAGACATTCTTCACAAAATTCATATGTGGTCATTTTGAACATTTTTTTCTGCTATTTTCTGCCCAAAAATACAATGTGAAAATTTTGCACAGAATACATAACAAAATGTGGATAATCTTCAGAAGCTCTTTTTATATATAGTGGGAAGAAAATTGTTTAAATTAATCATTACTACCAACAAAGCTTGAAGGGATTGCAACCCTCAAGTGAAGGGTTATAAAAGTTATATGCAACAGAAACCGAGTGATTAACCTATTCTCAAATTAAATCTCAGTCAATACATTATGCTGCACATTGTGTCAGTACTTTAATAGCACACTTGGGGTAGAATTTGTGGCTACAATTTGATGCTAAATTCACTAGCCCAAACCATTCTCTCACCTGCATCCTCTGGTGACCATAAACCCACTCAACAGTCTATTCTTAATTTTGTTTTCTTCACCTGGTCATCTGACGCAGGCACACTTTTAGTGGGAAGCAGCTTGCTGACTCATTTCTTTCTCTGTGCTTATACCTTTACTTGGCTATTTCTAAAACCCTGTATTTCACACTGAGGGGCTTTATTTTTTCCTATCTGCTCTGTCCCTTTTCTGATTAGTTACATTTGCTTTGGTCGGCACATTTCCATTTGTTTCTTCTTTCCCCCCAAGGGTTATGAATTACGCTGCCTAAGGATATAGAAGATTTAGACTCAAAACTACCCTTGACTTCAGCAGCAATGTATTTTCTGCTTTTTGGCTGCTGTTCTTGTTTGGAATTCATTGTGGAAAGAAAATGGCCAGGTGTGTGAATATGATGGAAAATTTTCACTATTTTTTAAAATAGCACAAACCTGTTCATTTCCTTTTGACTTCAGAATTGGGTATCATTAATGCTAGCACTATGCTAATAAGTACCAGATATCTATATCTATCTCTCCATACACAAACAAACATATAAGACCTATATATTCAACTCTAAAAATTTCCAATTTGAAAATCAGCTTGGCAACCCAAACAATATAAACAATAAGACAATTTTAATGTATTAAATGTATTAGACAATTTAACAAATTAAAAGAGGGCAAGCCCACTCAAATAGTTTATTTATTTATTTATTTATTTATTTACATTATTTATATCCTGCCCATATCAGCCCACAGGCGACTCAGGGCGGTCTACATATAGGCACAATTCGATGCCATCAATACATACATTCAAAAAGCAAAAACAATTAAGTGCATTTAGACAAAATAATTTAAAAAGAGCTATATCCTCTCATTCCAATCCTCATCCGTTTCATCGTCTTGGCCATTCCTGGGTCATTCTCCATCTCAAGCTTGACTATTTATTCCGGGGTTCCGAATGCTTGCTCGAAGAGCCAGGTTTTTACTCTCTTCCAAAAAGTCAGGAGGGAGGGGGTTAATCTAATATCCCTAGGCAGGGAGTTCCACAGCCAAGGGGCCACCACAGAGAAGGCCCTGTCTCTCGTCCCTGCCAAGCATGCTTGCGAATCAGACGGGATCGAGAGCAGGGCCTCCTCAGATGATCTTAACTTCCTGGAGGGTTCGTAGGAAGAGATGCGTTCGGATAGGTAGGCTGGGCTGGAACCGTTTCGGGCTGTATAGTTGTAAATGATTTCAATCCATTCACAGGTGCTGTTTTGTATAAAACTAATTAGGCCCCAAATTTTAGTAAGCAATTTTGTTTTCATTTGTCACCAGAATGGCAATAGTGTTGACTCCAGTTGGGCCAAGGGTAGATCACAAAATTGTGCCATAGCAAAAGGAAGGCCTCTTCTATATCCTGCTTCATGATAGAACATGAAGACAGACCCTCCAGTAGTTTTCAAAACTCTCATAGGAATATATAGGGAGAGGTGTGTCTTCAAATATAGAGTTGTTTAGGGATAAAATGCCATTAACAATACTTTGTATTCAAAGAAGTGTATTGGCATTTGGCAACCAGTGCAATTACTTTTACACCAGTTTTATTTGTTATATAGATGATAACAGCAGTTTTGTTGCTGCATTTTATCCTAGTTGCAGTTTCAGAATCTTCTTCAGGATAGCTTCAAATAGAATGCACTAAAGTAATCTAGCATCATTAACCAATCTGTGGACTACTGTGGATAAGACTTCCCTGTTCAGGAAAGGCTGTACCTGCTGAACTAACTGAATCATCTGTTATTGTTGTTTATTCATTCAGTCGTTTCCAACTCTTCATGACCTCATGGACCAGCTCACACCAGAGCTCCCTGTAGCTTCAGTGAAAAAGATGAATCTGAGATTTACTCACCTACTTTCTCAATGGGGATATAACATCATCAAGGACATGTTCTTTACTATGTTCATCAACAATCTCGAGTCTCCACCCTTTTGGAAATCAGCTTCAATTTATTGATCTTTCTCCAGTACAATACAGCATTCAGAAACTATAATGGCATTTTCATACACTGCCAGAGTCTATTATTAAGAACCAAGAAATATATAAGTGGGCTTCAAAATGGCATTCAAATAATAAACCTGTATCTGTATATATAAATAAGACAAATCCACTGGAAAATCAACTTGCTAGAGGTCCTATGGGCTCATAGTTCTGAGAGGATCATCATCATCATCATCATCATCATCATCATCATCATCGTCATCGTCATCATCATCATAATCATCATATTTAATTACTTATTAATCGCCCTCCATCCGAGATGCTCTAGGCGATTTACAAGCTAAATTGTAAAAGATAAAAAATACATATATACAAAAATTAATAATTAACATAGATCAAATGCTCTAGTGAAAAGCCAGGTCTTAAGTGCTAGAGTAAAGGGCCCTAAGTCACACGTGGCTCTCAAGTAGGGCGGCAAGGAATTCCCTAAGGCAGGGGCAGAAATAGAAAAAGCCCTGTGTCTGGTACTTTCCAAGTGCACTTCTCTAGGACCCGGTATATAGAGTAAGTCGTGTTGTGCTGGTCGTTGTGGCCTCTGATGATGGGAGAAGGAGAGGCGGTCCCTAAGGTAGGATAGACCCTGGCCATAAAGAATTTTAAAGGTCAGAACTAACATCTTATACAGACCACGGTACTCAGTTGGAAGCCAATGTAAATGTTGCAGCGCTGGTGTTATATGGCAATTCATGGGCATTCTTGTGAGTAACCTGGCTGCCACATTCTGAACAATATGGAGCTTTCAGGTCATAGACATTGGAAGGCCAATATACAAGGCGTTGCAATAGTCCAGCCTTTGATGTGACTGTGGCATGGATGACTGTTGCCAGAGCCTTGTCAGATAGGTAGGGAGCCAATTGCCTTGCTTGTCGTAGATGGAAAAAGGCCTGTTTGCTGGCAGCAGCGACCTGAGCTTCCATTGTCAGCTGCAAATCCAGGACGACACCTAAGCTCTTAACAATGGTCGATGGAGATAGGGTGGCACCATCAAAGGTGGGTAGCAGATGAGTCAGACCTGTCGGGTGGCCATGCCAGAGAATCTCAGTCTTTGCCGGGTTCACCTTCAGTCTGCTAGCATGTAGCCAGTTCAACAGAGCTTCCAGATATAAGGTGAAATTGTCTGGTATTGACGTTGCTCTCGGCTCCAAGCGCGGAAGGAGTTGGGTATCGTCCGCATATTGGTAGCAGTCCAGGCCAAAACTCCGAGCCAAACTAGCAAGGGGTCTAACGTAGATGTTGAAGAGAAGAAGGGAGAGAATTGCACCTTGGGGGACCCCACATAGGAGGGGGGAATCTATCAGAGACTTGATCCATGTACTCCACGCGCTGACTCCAGTTCTGGAGAAATGAGTTGAACCAAGGATGGCAAGAATGCTTTGATACAAACAATTAGCATGAGAGTTATAATTTCTAAGATCCCTTGGTGAGAGACCATGCCACAAAGATGGGAACACATTATAAAGTATCCAATGTATGTGCTTTAGTTATTTATTGCCAGAAGCAACAGTGCTAAAGATATGGAAGAAAACCTGTATGTCATCAGTAGATAAAGAATCTGTGTATAAGTGAGGGGATCCTCCGTGCTATTATGCATTAAAAATATTGTTAGGACAGACAATTTTTTGGCAACATGAACTCCATTATTTTCCTCATAAAAAGGAATTCTGCAAAGACTCCTCCCCTTCCTCCTCCTCCTCCTCTTCTTTCTCTCCTTTTGTATGAGTCACTTGAGCAGCCTTCCTTATAGGCCAAAACTGGAGCCTACAGTCTGTTCTTTCCTAACTCCTATTCACAGTGACACAGTTGTCAAAACAGTGCTTTTATATGTTGGCAGCAATCCTAATATTTGCTATGTCAATCAAAAGTTTATTGCATGACATCGTTGCAGAGCCTTCCTCAGGCAGACAAAAGAATTTCCCAGAAAATCATATCTTCCACAGAAAGGGTAATGATAGTCAGCAAAATTTTGCTCCATAGCACATACACGCCTCTTCAGTTTTATATCGTTTTTTTATGTAGTGAGTGGGTGACTAGCTTGGTTTTATTATTCATGAGAAAAGACAGAGCAGCCTTTCTTATAGCAGCATCATAGAATAATGGGCTTCATCCTACAGTTGTAGTTTCAACTCTTGTCCCCCATCTTCAACAAATATCAAAAATTGGCATTTTAACTTGATATTTCTAAAAGATTTAATTGACACAATGTACAGAGCATCAAATTACATGATTGATATCATTTCTCATTTTTAAAGAATTGATTAACTGGTTGAAAATTGTAGTGTAGTAGAATAATAATAATAATAACAATAACAATAATCATAATAATAATAATCTTTATTTGTACTCCACCACCATCTCCCCGATGGGGAATCAGAGCGGCATACATGGGGCCAAGCCCAAACAATAATTACAATAAAGAATGACCAAACGCAAACCAAAAACACAAACATTAAACAATAAACAACATCATAATTACATAAAAACATATGAATATACAACAATATAAAATTACCATAAAGACAAACACAGTGACAATGGGCGAGCCACATGTAATGGTTAAAAGAACTAATTAAACTGGTTAAAAAGCTCAGGTGAGATAAAAGAGAAACAGATTGTTTGTGGAGGAGGACTCATTTTGGTGGGAGTTGTGGAATCAAGTTTTCCCACAAGGGGGAATATATACTCCAGTGACGGAACATTGCACATGAGCGATAATGTGGGATTGAGAACCTATTAACCAAAGATGCAACAGAAGAGCCAGGTTTTGAGGTTCTTTTTAAAAGTGTCTAGGGTAGGGGCTTTCCTAATTTCTCCAGGCAGTGAATTCCAGAGTCGGCGAGCCACCGAGGAAAAAGCTCTCTCCCTTGTGCTCACAAGGCGAGCTTGTGAGACTGGCAGGAGTGAAAAAGGGCCTCCCCAGAAGATTGGGGGCCCCGAGATGGCACGTGGAGGGAGACACGGTCACAACGGTAGGCGGGTCCCAAACCGTTCAGCTGACTCTTGTACTTAAAACATCTTCACATAGGCAGATAGCTATCCATTTCTCTTTAGCTAGTAATAACATGGAATAGAAAAAGTTGTTTCTTTTTTCTGTTTCTATCTCACGAAAATTTGCTTTTTATCACATCTACTATATTTTACAATTTGTTTAGGAGCAAATAAGGTTGTTTTTATTGACAATGACTGCATGCTATGTGATCACAAGCATTGTAATTTTACAAAGTTTTTAACTAGGTTCTTGTGGGTTTTTTCAGGCTATAGAGCCATGTTCTAGAGGCATTTCTCCTGACGTTTCTCCTGCATCTAACGCAGCGCCCAGACATGCATCAAGGAACATGAAAGGCACTGCAGACTACTTCAACCAGAGAAGTCAGCCATAGCAGAGCACCTGATGAAAAAGGGCCTCCCCAGAAGATTGGGGGCCCCGAGATGGCACGTGGAGGGAGACACGGTCACAGCCTGGACACAGCATATTATTTGAGAACACAGAAATGCTGGACCACACCAACAACCACCATGTCAGACTACACAGAGAAGCCATTGAAATCCACAAGAATGGACAATTTCAACAGAAAGGAAGAGACCATGAAAATGAACAAAATCTGGCTACCAGTATTAAAAAACTCTAAAATTACAACAGCTAAACAACAGAGAGGAAAAACCCAGGCACAGATTAACACCTCCCAGCAACAGATTTTCCCAGGCTCAGGCAGGCCTTCAAATGCTAATGAAGGTGATCAGTTGAAACATTCACACCTAGCTGCAGCAGGGAAGAGCTCCTTGCCCACCCCAGCCATTCCACAAATATATAAACCCATTTTCCTAATTCCAACAGACCTCACTACCTCTGAGGATGCTTGCCATAGATGCAGGCGAAACGTCAGGAGAAATGCCTCTAGAACATGGCTCTATAGCCCGAAAAAACCCACAAGAACCTAGTGATTCCAGCCATGAAAGCCTTCAAAGTTTTTAACCATCTTTTCCAAGGAATGCTGGTGTCTCACCAAACTACAAACTCCAAGATTACATGGCAGTTAAAATAGTCTCCATTTGCATAATGCCACAGTATATAGATCCACCCAATGCCATTTGTGCAGAGGTTAGTTTCAGCAGAGTATGAAATTGGTGTATCTCTCATTTTTATTTCATGTCATGTGTGATTGTTGTGGATTTTTAGTAACAAACAAGAAACAAATGAAAATATCATCCATCCTTCGATGTGAACAAAACTGCCAGTTTTGTTTTCGCTCAGTTTTGTATTTTGCAAATGTATATGCATTTTGATAAAAAGGAATGTGATATTCCCTCCCATTCTTAAAAATAAGAGGGGGGAAAACCCAATGATGACTCACTAATTCTACTACCCAAATCTTTTCAGAAGCAATTGTCAGCTCTTTCATTTAGACTGCAAAGCATTAAATCTTACTCCGCTATGCATTCTCTGCATGTTCATAGCTCATGACATGAATCCTAATTGAAAGACATTGGTTATGTTTAAAGGTTGCCTCTGCTAACTTCTTGCTTATTCTCTTTTTTTAAAATGCTTTTTGCTAAATGCTTAATGCACACCAAATCCAGTGGGTAGCTGTTGGTAGTAAATCCACTCTTGGTTTTAGCCAAAAGTTTAAAAAGATTCTCTGAGTGGAAGAATCTTTTGGTGGGACAGGGTTCAGGCTCATCATCCTCATACAATTCCCAACATCAAAACCAGTGTGTGTGTGTATGTGTGAGTGAATGAAGCCAGTTGGGAACTGCATGGGACTGAGCCTAGAGGGGGGCAGGCAAGAGACTCTGAAGGCTGCCTGGGAGGCAGGAATGACTGGATTGGGTCACTGGCTGGGTCCTCCTCTTCCTTCTCTGGGTGCCACAGAGCCCTGAAGATGCTGTCACCACTAGAGACAGCCTCTTTGTGCCTCTTACCTCCCTGTCCAGCATCAAGGGTCTTCGGTTCCTTTAGGTCTTTTCACAAAGATGGGTTTATGTGCCGACTTATAAAATGCAATTTAATCTAATGTGCACCTCAATTTTGGCAATGTAATTTAGCCCAAAACATTGAGCATGAGACTTGAGTAAATGTGGTAAGTAGTAGGACCAATTGTAGTTTGAATGTTGGACTGGGATTCCAAGAGACCAGGGTTCGAATCCTCATGAAAGTCCCCTGGATGATCTTGAACCAGGCCCCTTCTCCACTGCCATATAAATTCTTTATTATCTGATTTGAACTCGATTATATGGCAGTGTAGTCTCATATAATCCAATTTAAATCAGATATTGTGAATTATCTGCTTTGATAATCTGGATTATATGGCAGTGAAGAAAGGACCCCAGTCACACTCCTTCGGCTTCAGAGAAATGCCATGACAAAACCTTTCTGAATCAAGTTTGTCCAGAAAATTATAAACTAGTCATAATTTGAAGTCAACTTATAGCCACATAATAACAATTAAGACAGTATAAGTTGAGTATTTAAATGTACTGATTATAAAGTACTAGCTGTCCCCTGCCAAGCGTTGCTGTGGCCCAGTCTGTGTATATGTGTTTTTTGTGCGTATATATTTGTGTATATGTGCATATTTGTGGTTTTGTGCATGCGTTGTAATATATTTTTATTGTTTTGGTATTTTAAGTCCCTCCCACTGTGTTTTTTATGAATAAGGGCATTCGTTGGCCTGATAGGCCAATGAATAGGTGTGTTGTGTCCAAATTTGGTGTCAATTGGTGCAGTGGTTTTTATTAGGCCTGGGTAACAACGCAAAAATTTGTTTCTAAAATCGATTTGTATTTGGGTTTTTTTTTTGTTTCGATATTTAAAATAATTACAAAATTTTCCCTTAAAAAAGTTCGGTATTTACGAAATTTCGTTAATATTTACAAAACATTTTGTAAAGATGGCGTCCTTTTTTTCCAATATTTTTTAAATATTTTTTTAATTTAATTAGTAATTTAGTAGAATAGGGAGGAGAAATTATTATTAAGGAGGGAAGGCAGGCACTCACTCTGGCGGGCCCTCAAGCGCTGCCGCCGAGTCGGGCCCGGCTCCTCCGAAGCAATGCGAAATTGGGAGAAGGGCTCCCCAAAGGCCATCTAGCCCAGCCCTCCGCTAAGGAATTGGGAGAATGAAGCACACCCACCGCAAAGGTGAGGAAGGAGGGACGGGCCGCCTTCCCGCTGAGGGTCGCTCGCCCTCTCGCTCGCTTGCTCAGCCAGCGCCTTCCCCGCCCTCTCCTCCTCCTCCTCCTCCTCTTTCAGGCTCTGCCTCTGACTGGCTAAGAGAGGAGAGAGAGGAGAGCTCCCAGCAAGCATCTAGCCAGGCCATCTTACATATTTCCGAAATGGACGGAAATACAAAATTTTTTGGCGCCTGCCGTTTCGATATTTAAAAACACTTCCGGGTTTAAAAATAAGTTTTGTAATCATTTTGTAATTGCTAAAATTAACGAATATTTAACGAATTACAAAATTAACGAACGAAACCGCCCAGGCCTAGTTTTTATGTTAATCCCACAAACTAACATTATATTTTTATTTATATAGGCTAGTGTTCACATTTGGGCACATAGAGGATTCGTGCCAAGTTTGGCCAGATCCATCATTATTAGAGTCCACAGTGCTCTCTAGATGTAGGTGAAGTACAACTCCAAAACTCAAGGTCAATGCCCACTAAACCCTTGTAGTGTTTTCTGTTGGTCAGGGGAGTTCTGTGTGCCAAGTTTGGTTCAATTCCATCGTTGGTGGAGTTCAGAATGCTCTGATTATAGGTGAACTATAAATCCCAGCAACTACAACTCACAAATGACAAAATCATAATTTTTGAGTGATGGTCACTCCTTTTTTTGTGAGACGTTTTGTTGCCAAATTTGGTGTGATTTTGTTCACTGGTTCTTTTGTTTTTAAGGTACTCATGATGCATAGCGCATTTATATATATATAGATTTAATGTAATATAATTAAATATACTGAAATTGCCCTTATACTTCTTTAACTCTGAACAGTATCAACCATTCTCAGTAAGAGTAGCTAAGGAAGAGTACCTATTATAACTTAGACCACACAGAACTAATTAATTGCCATAATTATTGTATTTTCCTTATGTAGCCAAAGTCTTCCTATATCTTCAGTACAGAAGCAAACTATGCACTACATTCAATGCAAAGCATGCTCTTTCGGATCACTTTCTTTTTTTACATTACAGTTCAATATTGAAATTGGAACCTCTTATATGTGTGCAAAAGTTTAAAACTTCTTCCCAACCTATTTTTTATTACAATCTACGTCCCTATGTTTGTTTTAGCATTATCACCAATGAAAGTTTTCTTTTTTCAAAAACTCAATAATGGTGATGGGGAGTTTGAAATAAGTGAAAACTTTAAAGCCCCTGGACATATATCCGATTGACCTAATCTGAATGAAAGTAACAGATTCGTACATTGGTAAATGAATGTAAAGAAGTTACCAAAACTCTGTCCTATATATTTAATATACTCCTTGGTTTAGCTCCTAAAATATGTGGTTAGAAAGACATTAGATAGACTAAATAGTTTATACATTTAGTTAGAGACATAGAGGGAGGCGAAATATGGATTGTTGGTTTGTACACAAGGCAAGAGAACAGGAAAGAGGAAGAATCAGGAAAGAAAAAAATGATTGAAATATGATAGCTATAGGGTTTTTTAAACTATTTATGTAATCTTCTGAACTCTTGCTTAGAAACAAACTCCAGAAAACATAAAATGCGGTGCATGAGAGAAGATATGTGGGATTGGGCTACTCATATATGGTGGTTTTATATTGATTACAACCAGCAAAAAGAAAATCTGTGATACTATTTTAAAAATTGAATGTACACTTGTCTTTTTGAGGAGCTTGACAGTTTTTATGGCTTTTGTTTTCATAGAACTGGAAGAGCAAGAAGTTGTCTGATTACCAAGATACTTTCTTGTTCATTGCAAGAATTCAGAAGCATCCTTGAATCAGATGGCAACTGGGCAACTCTTTCTTGGCATTGTGGTCTGCCAAAAGTGTGTGGGAAGACAGAGAATTGTCCCATATTGCCTTGGTAACCACACAGCTTCCTAGTTTTTTCTGGTGGCCGTCTGACATTCTAGGGGTTTGTGTGGCTGCTATCATAATGACTTTGGACAAACAGACCTTAAAGAAATAGGATAATGGGGTGGAGAGCGTTAGTTGTCATATTGTGGGTGATATAATAAAGTTCCTAAGCCTACAGACAATCTTGGAAGATTAAATGAATAGTATTTTATTCAGATCTATCCTGAATCTTATCTCTAGCCATGGTGTCAACCAGAATCCAAGATAGAAGTGCTAAATAGGATGGCTTATGTCAGACTGGATGTCGTTGAGTATCCTCTTCAGACCGTTTTGTTAACTGAGAGACACAATAATAATATTATTTTAGTACATGAGACATGAAGGTTATTTTTATAGTCAGATAAAATAATATTTTAATTGGTTTTTTTCTTGTTTGATTGAGTGCCTTTGATGCCGATAGATTGTTTTGGCTCTAGTTTCCTTTTGTTCCTTTTAACTACAATGTGGGATACAAATATTTGAAATAAATTTAAGTGTCAGCCACTTTGAGTCTCCTTTGGTAGATAAAATGCAAAGTATAACAATCATAACAATTATTGCACACTAGCTTTATTTTCTAAACAGGAAAAAGTGATCTGGAATTCGAGAAACTGGGGGAATTCTGTAAAAGGAGATATTTGAAAGCTACATTCTTACCATGTCTAGGACAAAAAATAATAGTTTGTGATCCAAGTTCGATCTTAACATCAGCAGTTTTTTGTTTTATTTTTTTAACATTGCTGTTTGTACTAAAACAAAATATGATTTTGGCCAGCACAGAATCACAAAATCATAGAATCCTAGAGTTGGAAGAAACCTCATGGGCCATCCAGTGCAACCCCCTGCCAAGAAGCAGTAATATTGCATTCAAATCACTCCTGACAGATGGCCATCCAGCCTCTGTTTAAAAGCAGTCTCACATCTATATGCAGAATGCTTTAAATACACTTCACAATAAATCCATGATTATATTTATAAAGAAATGTATATTTTCCACATGGGAAAAATAAGCTTGGACATCAAGAGTTTACTCAAGAAAAACCCTTTAGGTTCTTTCTTATTTTATCTCTTTTCATCACCACTAATTGTTCAAGAAGGCTCTCAAAATGTAGAAAAGTCCATTCATCATGTTGCTGTGGCAATACTTTAGAATGGAAGATGTTCAAGATGTGATTCCATTCCCCCACACCAACCCTTTCTCTCTTCTCCCTTGACTGTTCCACAAGAGACTTCAGTTCTAGTACACCTGTTGTTGCTATAGAAACTTGAAAACATTCCTCTAATAGGATGGCTGCTCCTGGCTCTATATAGTTATACCTTGTTAGTGGTGTCTTCTCCTGGATTTTTTTGGAACATGGGAGAGGTCTTCTAGAGCAACAGCATATTTGATGAACTGAACATGAACAGGCAGGTAATGCACAGGAGAAATCATAGGAATTGTTTAGAAGGATTAGACCACCAAATCTATCTATCTATCTATCTATCTATCTATCTATCTATCTATCTCGATCTAGCTTTCTAGCTATTATATGTTGCAGTGTCTTGATGACTCAGAATGAGATTGGCCTCCTCCTGGTGTTCTTTTGTATGTACCGGTTATCAATAACAAAAGACAGAGCTTCAGAGGATCCCATTATAATACACTAGATAGTCAATTGGTTGCATTATTTTTATTTTCTTTATTTAACTTGGCATGCTGTATTCCTATAAATTGTGGAATGTGTGGCAAGAATAATGCCCTTCTATTGGAGAAATTCCAGGGAATACCTTTTTGTATTTTTTTAAAAGGAGAATTTATTTCTAGAAACTTTAAGAATTTCCTAAAACTCTGTGGATGACTCAAATATTCTGAAACTTGGTGGGTTTTCAGTGGTAAATGTGTGCTCGAAATGCAGCCATTTTCATTCCAATAGCCCTAAAAATGACAGAAAGGGAAGTGTCGCAACTCAGGATAGATTCACCTTGCTCAGAACACCACCACACACCAAGGCTGTAGGTTGTGTAGTTTATTGAAGAAAAAACAAAAATCATAAACATAGAAATCAGGTTGCAAAAGTTCAATAGCCAAAACAGAGACTTAAATGCAAAGGCAGAGTTTCCAAGGTCCAAAGGCAAATAACATGAAGTATAATCCATAAGCATTGGTCAAACAAGAATCCATGGCAGTGTGATTCAAGATCAAAACCAAAGTCCCAAAGAGCCAAAAGCTTTCCCCAAAAGCCGAGGCAATTCCAGAGAAGTTAACAGGGTGTAAGCAAAGTTGCACTGACAAAGGGTTGACTTCAATCAGATTGTTAAATATGCTTTCCTAGCATGAAAGCATTGCGTTGACCTCAAACTTCTCATTTGTTAGCAAGCCGAACACTTCAGCGTACCTTTAATTTCGAATGGTCCTCCCTAACTAAAACCCTATCACCTTCAAGGCCGAATAACTCATTATCCTGGGACTGGGCAGCCTGGGAATTGATAGGAACTGAGCTCACAAATGGAGCGGTCAACTCCTCCACCTGCAGCTGTGAAGTTTCACTCAAATCATGACCATCTTCTAAAATAACATTCATTTCCCTGGGAAACTGAAACACCGCCTCATCTTCAGTATCAACACTGTCTGCATCAACAACAGGGACATGTTCAGAAATCTGTAAGCCATCATCCTCCTCGTCCTGAGGAAACTCAGGCTCAGAAAGCTCAGGCTCAGATTGAGCCACAACAGGAAGCCTCAGAATTACCCTCATTGCTGCCAATGGGCCAGGTCTTCCTGGTGTGAAAACTGATCTTTTGGTTGCTAAATCAAAAAATGACATTTTGCCCTCTCGATTTCAGGCAGCTCCCAAAAATGGGCCTGATCTCCCAAGAACAAAAATGAAATTCTGGCTGTCAGATTGAAAAAATGGCATTTTGGCCTCCCAAATTCAGGCAGCTCCTAAAAATACAGAATGAAGGCAGACGAAAATCAGACACTGAAAATGGAGCGAGGTTTTCCCAAATTGCACACTCCTAAAATGCACATACATATGTACATACATAGCGCCAAATATCTATCTATATTTGTACTGTATCTGCACTAGACAGTGATAGCAGTTTGATACTACTTAAGCTACCATGAATCAATGCTATTCTATCCTGAGATTTGTAGTTTAATGAGACATTGCTAAGGAGTTTTGGTGCTGAGTTTCAGAAAGTGGATTAGTGTTCCTTTTCAAGCAGATTCTCATCTTTCTACAGTACACATTGCCCTCACTTCATATTAAATTCTGATACTTATTTTCTTTGTTAAAAATACATTAAAATGAACACTTTTTAAAATATGTGGTTAGCATCCTGTTTAATATTTATGGGATTGTAAACCACATTTATGCTGTCATAACTTTCTGGATTCTCATTTATGGCCATTAATGACCAAACATGACCTCAAAGAGAGCCAGCATGGTATAGTGGTTTGAGCATTGGGTTACATTTCTGGAGACAAATGTTCCAATTCCCACGCAGTAACAGAAACCCACTTGGACAAGTCATACTCTCTCAGTCTCAGAAAGAAGCAAAGGAAAACCCACCTACAAATGTTGCAAATAAAATCCCATGGCATGTTCACTTTGCAGCTGCAGTACATTGGAAACAATTTGAAGGCACACAATAGCAACAGCACAATGTTCTAAGACAGGTAGTGCCTCAAGGCCCAAGATTTCCAAGGATGTGTAGACTGGGATGCTGGGAAATGATAATTGCAGCGCTTTCTTCTTGCAGTGCATTGGGACAAGCAGCTGTGGCAGACTCCCAAAGGATCTCTACAGTTGCTTTTGGGTTGTACCAACACTGAAAAGGAAAATCTTTGAGTGAAAGTGCATCTATTCTGTAGAATTAGTGCAGTTTGACGCCACGTTGACTGCCATGGCTAAATACATTGGAATCCCAGGATTTGTAAACCACTTTGAGCCCCCTCAGGGGTGAAAAAGGTGGTATATAAATACTGTAAATAAATAAATAAATTTATAGTTTGGTGGGACACTAGAACTCCTTGGCAGAGAAAACTACAGCTCTCATGATTCCATAGCATACAGCCATGTCAGTTAAAGTATATTAATTCTACAAAGTATATGCACTCATAATTACAGCGTTATGATTCCACATTAATTGTCATGGCAACATTAAAAGGAATTCTGGATTTTTCAGTTCTCTACCAGAGAGCTTCTCTGCAGCCTTTCACTAAACTACAAACCTCGGGATCCCATAGGATTTTCCCAAGGTAGTTAAAGTACAATCATGGTGCTATAATTAAGTACTATAGAAAGGGCACTAAAGGCTTCCAGTTGTTAGAGGAAGTTGGGAAAAATGGTTTTGAGGGTACACTCTGCCCACCCTTGTTTTATGGTGCATCTTTGACTTGGACTGTAGTATTTCATTACCTCCTTTCTGTACTTTTTCAAAGCATATGTTGTATGCAGGAAAAGTTGTATGCTCGGTGGTTTATGAGGTTCCTGCATTGAGGTCTGACCATATTGATTTCGGAGCCCCGGTGGCACAGTGGGTTAAACCCCTGTGCCGGCAGGACTGAAGACCAACAGGTCACAGGTTCGAATCTGGGGAGAGGTGGATGAGCACCCTCTATCAGCTCCAGCTCCCCAAGCGGGGACATGAGAGAAGCCTCCCACAAGGATGGTAAAAACATCAAATCATCCAGGCGTCCCCTGGGCAATGTCCTTGCAGACGGCCAATTCTCTCACACCAGAAGCGACTTGCAGTTTCTCAGGTCGCTCCTGACACAGCCCCAAAAAAAATATATTGATTTCAACCACAGTTTTGGGATCAGAGAGCTTCTGTTTGCTTTATTAGGCCCCTTCTACACTTGCATCTAAAATCAAGATTATCTGCTTTGAACTGGATTATATGGCAGTGCAGACTCAGATAATCCAGTTCAAAGCAGATAATGGATTATCTGATTTGATAATCGGGATTATATGGCAGTGTAGAAGGGGCCTCAGGGTTATGACCTACCTAGGTCTATAATTCAATGCCAGTTCTGTCTGGGGGATTTAGCAAGTTGTGGTCCAAAAAGGTAACTTTCTCAATCTTTGCTAAAGAGCGCAACAAAAACAACTTTTTTTTCAAAATGATTTTTGACCTTTCCTTTTACATTCATAAGTGAGAAACCCATTGAACAAAAACTCGGGGACTTCAAAAATGTATCACTCATTACTCATCTAATTAAATATCATGCTCTGTAGTTTGTATTACATTAACACCCATTTCAATTTGCACATGGCCAAATACATTTAAACTCTGTTTGATATTCCATTTCAGTGCTGTTTCCTTTCATGATTGAGAGTTATTTTATTTTTGTTCCCCGACATTCATTTCTGCCTAAAAGGAAATAGACCAAAGGAATGGTTCCATGGATGTTAAGTGGGTAAAATTTTCTAAAAGGTGGCAATGGGGCATTAGGAATTTTCTGGTACCACTGGCCATTTGATGATAGGCTCCAATTAAAGGTGGGTGACCCTCATGGGAGTGGGTCATTAATAATAATAATAATAATAATAATAATAATAATAATAATAATAATATTTTTCTTGCCCACCTCTCGACACAGTTTGGGGTGGGTTGCAACATTCAAACTAGATGTAGTTCACACTCTGCAGATTGCTTATTGCATCATCTTCATCATTCTCTTCATCATTTATTCATTCATTTATTCATTATCATTATTACAGTAGACTCAGTTAATAGGCACCCATAGGTATTGGTAAATGCCAGACACATAGTTTCTTGTTGCTTGAGAGATACTAGGCTTGAGCCCGGATCCGTTTTTAGCCATTTCGTTGGGCCAATCTGGCTTCTTTGGTTTGTTCAGGTGCCCATAATGGCAAGAGCTCAGCCATCATGGATTGCCCTCTGTAACGGGACCACATGGCAGCCAATCTTGCCTCTTCCTCCCATATTCGCCATCACAGTTTTTTTTTATTTTCCCTTATTTGCCTTTATTTTCTTGATTCTTTTTATTTAGTGGGACTAACTGGGAGTTGGGGATATGCGGGATGAATATGTGGGGTGTGATCGTGTGTTTGGAGGCTTGGAATGATCACCCTTTTAAGTTTTTTTCTCCTTCCCTTCCTCTCCTTCAAATACTTCTAAAAGATAGTAGTAGTAGTAGTAGTAGTTTTTTTTAATCATGTCAGGAGTGACTTGAGAAACTGCAAGTCGCTTCTGGTATGAGAGAATTGGCTGTCTGCAAGGACGTTGCCCAGGGGACGCCCGGATGATTTGATGTTTTTATCATCCTTGTGGGAGGCTTCTCTCATGTCCCCGCATGAGGAGCTGGAGCTGATAGAGGGAGCTCATCCACCTCTCCCCGGATTTGAACCTGCGACCTGTCAGTCTTCAGTCCTGCCGGCACAGGGGTTTAACCCACTGCACCACCGGGGGCTCCAGTAGTAGTAGTAGTAGTAGTAGTAGTAATAATAATAATAACAACAACAACAACAATAACAATAAAAAATCCCAAGAAACAAAAAGAAAACCCCCATTCTTTGAAAACTACTACTGCCTATTTACCTCTCCTCTAGAATAGAAAGTATAAAAAGCTTTAAGGAAGCATTAAACCCAAAGCAGAAAAAAGACTGAAGTGTGCCCTGCAGTAGAGAAAAAAGAGGGCTTTTAAAAAGGAAGCCCAGGGAGAAAAACTCCAGGTCATTGCTCTTCCTTCCCTGGACCTACTTAAAATGCCTTGCCTCCACTGGGCCAAATCTAGCCATGTTTTTTGGCTACAGACTGAAAATACTATTCGGCAACCCACTCATTTTTGGGAGGCATGCAAACAGTTACAGGGGTCTACCGATATCAAGCCAACAGAAACGGATCGAGGTTCAGCCAAAATGCACAAGCCTAAGAGATACAATGGAAAATAAGCCTAACAAATAATATACTAATAATATATCATACCCTAAACACTGTATTGAATTGATATTAATATCGGAATACAGTAATTAAAAGAAAATTACAACGAATACAGGCAAATGTATCTCAATGTAACACAGTTTTACTGTACTATAAAAACAGTTTTGTGAATGTGATGTTCAATCATTTTATTTATTTATTTATTTATTTATTTATTTTATGTGATGTTCAATAATTTTTGCTGGTTGCTTGAAAGCTCCAGTATACTAAGTTCAGGTTAATTGAGAGTTTACTATACTACTATCACTAGCATTATAGTTATATTGCATCTTTCTCCCAAAATTGGGATTCAAAATGGTTTACAATTTTTTTTATAAAAAATACATTTAAAACATATAAAAGGTGAACATTAAAATGTTATTAAACTATTGACCATCACACTGGCAACCAAGATCCGCATAGTTAAAGCAATGGTATTCCCCGTAGTCACCTACGGATGTGAGAGCTGGACCATAGGGAAGGCTGAGCGAAGGAAGATAGATACTTTTGAGCTGTGGTGCTGGAGGAAAGTTCTGAAAGTGCCTTGGACTGCGAGAAGATCCAACCAGTCCATCCTCCAGGAAATAAAGCCCGACTGCTCATGGGAGGGAAGGATATGAGAGGCAAAGATTAAGTATTTTGGCCACATCTTGAGAAGACAGGAAAGCTTTGAGAAGACAATTATGCTGGGGAAAATGGAAGGAAAAAGGAAGAGGGGCTGACCAAGGACAAGATGAATGGATGGTATCTTTGAAGTGACTGGCTTGACCTTGAAGGAGCTGGGGGTGGGAATGGTCGAAAGGGAGCTCTGGCGTGGGCTGGTCCATGAGGTCACAAAGAGTCGGAAGCGACTGAACGAATGAACAGCAACAAACTAGTGATGATATTAAAATGAAGTAAAACTACACTTTAAAATTAAGTACTACAAAAAAAGTGATTAAAGCAGTTAATTTCAGCACTCAACTCTATGTGTTTTTCTTTTTTCTTGTAATCCAGTTCAAAGCATTCTTGTTGTTCTAGCTCTGTTTATTTCGGTAAGTAACTTATTTGGACAGTGGATGAATGACGTTCCATCTACTGTTGCTCTTAATGTTGGGCTTTTTTTCATGTCGGGAGTAACTTGAGGAACTGCAAGTCACTTCTGCTATGAGAGAATTGACCGCCTGTAAAGACATCGCCCAGGGGACGTCCAGATGTTTTTGATGTTTTACCATCCTTGTGGGAGGCTTCTCTTATGTCCCTGCATGGGGAGCTGGAGCTGACAGAGGGAGCTCATCCACATTCTCCCTGGATGCGAACCTCCGACCTGTTGGTATTCAGTGCTGCTGGCACAAGAGTTTAACCCATTGTGCCACTGGAGCTCCTGTTGGGCCGATATTGAGAGACAGTATCTATTTCTGTTAGCATTCCTGATGGATCTAAATGCAGTTCAAAATGCATGGGCCTTTTTGTAATATATCTACCTGAGCACTCAATTACTGGCTACATTCTTGTACTCTACTTTGTTTGACTGCAGCCTTTTGACATATCCTTATGCTTAATTGCACCGAGCCCTCTGCTGCCTTTGTCCTTCTGTTCTGTGTTTTGATCCTGCCCAAGGCTCCAGACCTGACATTCCTTGCCCTGCAATAATTCAATCGACTTGACATCTAGATCCTAATTCCTGAACAAAATCTAATTTCAGTTGCCAGGCATGACATCCGGACCTGTTTGACCAGCCTGAAGTGCCAATCTGAATGTTCCTATTCCCTGATCTTTAAGATAGCCACAGTTTCTAATGCTGCAAGTAATAGCAATAAATAATACATTGTGTACAGTTTGAATGATAAACGTGCTTCATCCAGAGTTATAAGAGTTATTACTAATACTGTATAAAGGGTGATCGGAGTGATGGATTAGGAATCTAGGGGCCCTTCTACACAGCAATATGTCATCAGGTGGGGACTCCTCCCCCCAGCACCAAGTGCTGCTCTGGGCCAGAGTGAAGAGAGGGGGGGGGGGCAGAAGACAGTTCCACCTTGTCTCCTGTGCTATTCTAATAATATCATGTAATGTAATATAATATTTTGTGTATACATATATTTATAATATTATGTAATGCAATATATATATATATATATATATATATATATATATATATAATGTAATATTACTAATAATATTACAATATAATGGTATAGTACAATATAGTAATATTTAATACTGGACATTAAGATCATCTGGGGAGGCCCTGCTCTCAGTCCCGCCTGCATCATTGGCATGCCTGGCGGGAACGAGAGACAGGGCCTTCTCAGTGGTGGCCCCTCGGCTGTGGAATGCCCTTCCTACAGATATCAGATCGGCCCCCTCCCTATTGGCGTTTGAAAGTGAAGACCTGTCTGTTCAAACAGGCATTCGATTAAGCAGTGTAATGAATATAGGAACACGGAATAACGGATGATGAGATTGGATTCTGATTCTACTAATGAGACGCTAATGATCTGTTATATTGATGTTTAATTGTGATGATGGTATTGTTTTAACTGTCCCTTAATTGTTTTATGATGTTTAGCATTGAATTTTGCTGTTGTTAGCCACTTTGAGTTGCCTGAGGGCTGAGAAAAGCGGTATATAAATGAAGTAAGTAAATAAATAATATAAATATTGTAGTATGCTAATATGATATATGTTTGTTTAATGTTGCTATGGTTTTTATAATCTTTTAATTGTATTTTATGGTCTTGGTACCAATCCGTGAACTGCCCTGAGTCACCTGTGGGCTGAGAGGGACAGTATATAAATATAGTAAATAAATTAATTTAACATAATATAATATATTGTATGTGTGTTGTTGTTGTTGGTGTTGTTGTGTGTAGTTAGCTGCTCTGAGTCCCCTTCGGGGTAAGACGGGCAGTATATAAATGTCGTAAATAAATAAATAATAAATAAACATAATCCGGAATATCAAGGCAGATGATCAACAATATCTGCTTTGAACTGGATTATCTGTGTCCACACTGCCATGTAATCCAGTTCAATGTGGATTTTATACAGCTGTGTGGAAGGGACCAAGGAGACTGTAAACACATTTGAAGACCTTGGGAGTATCACACTCTTTGAAAGGAATAGCATCTGAAGAAGTGGATTGAAATCCAATGATAGCTCATACTGAAGCAAATCAGTTAGAAGTACCACTAGATGATTTCTTCCCCTATCTATCCCCAAATTCTTTTTTCTAATGCATTTTATGCATCGGAAGAAATTGGAAAAAAAGCATTTACCATTACTTCTTCATTTATTCCGATGGTCTGCTATATCATCTTTCCAAGATAATTTGCACATGTGAATTAAGACCGTAATTAGAATGTTAGTACTGTATATACTTATGTATAACTATACCTCATGTATAAATTGAGTATTTGCATTATCCATGGATAAGTCAAGCCCCAGCCTACAGAGGTCAAGAAAGCACCAATCCTGCCTCAGTGAGCAGCAAGCCCTGGTTGCCGTTGCCATTTTCCCACCTAGGCATTTTTAACATCCTGAACCGGCACAATGGTGGAGAGAGAAGGAGTTGGTGATTCTTTTAGATTCTCCCAGAATGAACTAATCTCTCACCTTTCACCAGAAAATAAATAAAGTACTTATATTGATCCATGGTTTAGTTAATCAAAAGCTTTATATATGTCTAACTTTAAGAGTGCATTTTCCTTTTTTTGTTATGATTAAGGATGTTTAATACATTTCTTATAGGATGTGCGATGTTTCTACCTTTTATAAATCCATATTGATCGTCCTTTACTATTTTAATTATAAATGCACATGATCTAATGTTTACCAGGCTTGTTGCAGGTACTATGAGTCGGATTGGGTGATCTAGTTTAGAATAAAGGATTAAAGATATACAATTTTAGTTGTAATGAATTTGCATCCATTTCTCACATCACATAGTCATTCTGAGTGAATTTTATATTCTTTGAATGTTGGGTGAATATTCATGAAGGATTTAGTGATATCTATCACTTTCAAAACACACTCCCCTTTTCATGGAGATCTACTCCCCAGATTTCCCCTGGTTTTCTAGAACAGATTTCAGCAGATGGGATTTGTGCAGGTCACTCCACCTGACACTGCATAGCGCTTAACATGTGATTTGCTGTATGCAGGTAATTAAATGTCGATACTGGACAGCAAGGCAGGGTCAACAAAATTTAAACAAATAAAATAAAATCTATATTAAGTGTCCGACTTTCACAGTTGTTTGGGCAGCTACTACCCTTGAATCTCCCAACTTCTGCTGAAGGATCAATAAAGGAGTGACCACTACCTTCCAAAGCAATCTATCCTACTCTTGAACAACAATCAAATTCTTCCTAATATTTAGGTAGAATATTTTTTTCTTGTATTTTTTATCCACTGGATTAAAAAAATTACACCAAGATCACTCCATTTTGTACATGTCATCTCTTCAGATATTTAAATATGGTAATCACATCACCTTTAAGTCTTCTGTAAACAAGCTAAACTTAACCAAATTTCTAAGCTGTTGTTCAGAGGTCTTGAGTTCCAAAAAATATTATTATCTTGTTCATCCACTCTAGACACATTGCATTTTGCCAGCAGTATATAATTAATTATACACTGACCTGATGATCCAGAGTTTGGAAACCTATGTCGTTCAGGGGGTTTTGTAGGGGAATTTCAATGTGGAGGGGAAAATTACCCATCCATCCCAGTCCCACATTTATGGAATTTCTGGAATTGCAGAGAGTGAGATGATGAATGTCATTCACACTCAGAACTCGCTGTGTTCAATTACTCTGCGTACCCCTTTTATTTGGATGCTTAGACTCATTTATAAATACTCAGTTGGAGTTTTAACTTATAACATGGATAGAAATTTGGGGAATGATAGAAAATTTCATTGGGGAGAGTTATAAATTTTGGGGGTGGCAACGTTCTTGCTTTCAATTCTTATTATAGCTACTTCCAAGGAATCAGGGAGTTGTCTAAAAAGTACGTTCTCTCACCTCTATGATCCATCTTTTAAAATGAGGAAATGATTCTCCAAGCAAATATATTTTCCATAATTTTGTCTTCAACATATTAACCAGAATAGTTTCTCTTTAGAATATTTTAATAACACCTATTCTTTTTTCTCTGTTTCTGAGTATTATTTTTTTTAAAGCAAATAAAAGAAGATGATGGGAACCCAGAGGCAAAGACAAACATATGTTGCACAGCTCATAATGTAATAAGGGCTTCATGACCCAAATTCCATTAGGGAAAAATTAATATGACAGAACAAGATGCAAATATTTAATTGTACTGAAAATGACTTATTTATTTAATTTTACAGATAGAAAAACACCTGTTTGATTAAGACTAATATTAATAAATCATTGTAGATTCTAAAATACCATGAAATTCTTATCTAGCTGTTAGAATTGTCATTCTCGATAGGGTAATTCATTCTCTATGCCAGTGTTTCTCAACCTGTGAGTCTCCAGACGTTTTGGCCTTCAATTCCCAGAAATCCTAACAGCTGGTAAACTGGTTGGGATTTCTGGGAATTAGAGGCCAAAACACTTGGGGACCCACAAGTTCAGAACCACTGCTCTATACGGTGATTGGACAATGTTTGAGTTAGTTGATCAAACAAGTCACAGTACTGTGGGAATACCTGACTAGTCTATTGTGATCGGTTGGTAATGGGACGGATAAGAAATTTGTTTCATTATTTTTTTAAAATCTAATTTGCACCCCCTGGCATTGGACTAAACATGATTTTTTTCATACAAGGCAGGCAAGCCAGCATTGCAACTTTGGTTGACTGCCACTGGTTTGCCTTCTCTGTGTTGTTGTCCCATCAAAAGCTCACAATCCAGCAACATTCACATCACCTATTATTTATTTATTTATTTACTTACTTACTTTATTTATATACCGCTTTTCTCAGCCCTCAGGCGACTCAAAGTGATTTGTTTTTTTTTTTTTGTCGTGTCAGGAGTTGCTCCTGTTGTGAGAGAATTGGCCATCTGCAAGGATGTTGCCCAGGGGACGCCCAGATGATTTGATGTTTTTTTTTATCATCCTTGTGGGAGGCTTCTCTCATATCCCCACGTGAGGAGCTGGAGCTGATAGAGGGAGCTCGTGTGAACAACATCAATACAAAACATCATGAGACAAGTATAGGGCAATTAAAAACAATTGTAACATAAATCATTAAACATCCGTATAACAATCATTAGCACCTCAACAGTAAAATCAGAATCCAGTCTCATCATCCATTATTCCGTATTCCTATGTTCAATTACACTTTAATCAAATGCTTGTTCGAACAGCCAGGTCTTCACTTTCCTCTGAAATGCCAGCAGGGAGGGGGCCAATCTGATATCTGCAGGGAGGGTGTTCCACAGCTGAGGAGCCACCACTGAGAAGGCCCTGTCTCTCGTCCCCGCCAAGTGCGCCTGTGATGCAGGTGGGACAGAGAGCAGGGCCTCCCCAGATGATCTTAGGGTCCTAGCCGGTTCATAGAAGGAGATGCGTTCGGAGAGGTAAGTAGGGCCAGAACCATTTAGGGCTTTATAGGCTAACGGCAGCACTTTGAATTGTGCCCGGTAGCAAACTGGCAGCCAGTGGAGCTGGCGCAACAGAGGAGTAGTATGCTCCCTGAGTGCCGCTCCTGTTAGCAACCTGGCTACCGTACGCTGGACCATTTGAAGCTTCCGAGCAATCTTCAAAGGCAAACCCAAGTAGAGAGCGTTGCAGTAGTCTATACGGGATGTAACCAGAGCATGGACTACCGTGGCCAAGTCAGACTTCCCAAGGTACAGGCGCAGCTGGCGCACAAGTTTTAACTGTGCAAATGCTCCCCTGGTCACCACTGAAACCTGGGGTTCCAAGCTGAGTGACGAGTCCAAGATCACACACAAGCTGTGAACCTGCGTCTTCAGGGGGAGTGTAACACCGTCCAACACAGGCTTAACCCTATGCCCTGTTCGGCCTTACGACTGACCAGGAGTACCTCTGTCTTGTTTGGATTCAAATTCAATTTGTTCACCCTCATCCAGACCGTTACTGTGGCCAAGCACCAGTTCAGAACCTGAACAGCCTTCTTAATAGCAGGTGGAAAGGAGTGACAGAGTTGGACATCATCCGCATACCGTACCCCGAAACTCCGGATGATCTCCCCTTAGTGTGATGGATTCTTTGTGCTTCTGTTCTGGAA
Source organism: Anolis sagrei (assembly GCF_037176765.1). Classification (NCBI taxonomy): domain Eukaryota; kingdom Metazoa; phylum Chordata; class Lepidosauria; order Squamata; family Anolidae; genus Anolis; species Anolis sagrei. Next base: position 156,942,013 of record NC_090023.1, read on the forward strand.
TGCTGGCAGTAATGTGATGTGAAGGTGTGGGAGGCTATTTATAGTTCAGGACTTATTCTATGCAAAATTTATAGATGGTTATTTTGCACAGAAAACAGTATTTGCTGTATTGAAAATGCTGTTTCCTGTACAGAAAATGCTGTTTTCTATGAAAATCATGTGTGTGCAAATTTACCCAGAATATAACTCCAATTACAAGAGGGTTTTTTCTATGCAAAACTATATTTTGCGCTAGAACTAATATGTTGAAACATTATTTTCCATACCAAAAAATGCTGTTTTCTGATCAAAGCAACCGTATGCAAAATTCACACAGAATAATAAATCCTGAACCATAAAGATTAGTGTAAACCCAGAATTCTTCTTGTCAGGGTTTCTCAATACTTGAAAACAAAATTTCCAACCATTTTTCAAATATTCTTTTCATTTCTAAATGAATGTGAAAAGTAGTTCTGCAGAAGTTGAGAATAGCTGCTAAACCAAAATGTGTGATGGATCAGAAAAAGTGGCCCTACATTTCAGTTGTGGTAATTTAGTAACTAGAAAGGGCCAGGCAGTATTCTCTCAGTAATTTGGGCTCTGCAAGAGCTATTTTCTTTGATCTAGCCTTTACTCGTAAGAAAAATAACATTTCATTGTAACGGGAAGCATCTTTTATAGGCTTAGATAACAATCACCTTTATCAGGCTTGCTTTAGCATTATCTTCACAAATCAAACTCTTTAAAGCAGGGTACGATCTCTCTCTCCATACCCTTCAACTTGAACATTGATAGATGGATACTAATATCCACTTGTGCATTTAAGTCCTGATGGAACTCCATTCAGTTTAAAAGACAGTCTTCCATTTAGTTCAGTGTCTTTTTGGATCACCCACCACTGCTCATTTTTCTTTCCTTTTGGCACAGATGTTTTCTTATATTACTAGCTAAAGACCTGTCGGGTTTGACAGCCAGGGTATAAAAGATGAAGAAGGGTTCTGCTTTTGCTGCCATCTGCATAGTTGTATCCAACTCTAGTCTGACATCTTATATTGAAGTCATTGTCACACACACAAACCAGAACATTGCTTGCACAATCTGCATCTACAAATAGAACACAATCTTTATATCTTACGGAAGATGGATAAAATATGTCCACAGCCAAGTTGGGATTTCAAGAAGGAAGTTGACAAGCTAGAATATGTCCAGGGAAGGGCAACAAAAATGGCCAAATGTTTGGAAGGAAAACCATATTAGAAGTTGATTAAAGAGCTGAGTATTTTTAGTTTAGAGAAGAGAAGGATGAGAGGAGGCATGATAGCCATTAGAGGTGTACATTTTTTCATTTGCCCCATAATTCGGATCAATTTAGTTAAATTTTGTACTTAAGAGGTGATATCCGATATGTGAATATGGCCTGCACCAAAAATTTTAGAATCAAAACTTACCCCATACTTTTTTGCTTTAGTTTTGTAAATCTCAGAAAGCTCCCAAAGCCAGTTTCTGCTGTAGTTCAGTAGCTGATGAAGATTATGACGAAGGGTTTGGGGGATACAGGGCCTACAGGACCTGATGCTTCTGGAGGTGCTCAGACAGAAGGGATGTTGGAACAAGATGGTGATTCTCTGGTTCGGAGAATGGAGGGAGATTTGGAATTAGATGCTGATTCTCTGTGTGAAAATGAAACTGTTTCTGAAGCTGACAGGCAGAGAAGGGAGGGTGGAATAAGTTCACCCAATGAAGAGGAGTTAGACAGAGAATCAAGGATGCTCCTGCAGGGGAAGAATTCCAGGTGCAAACTGAGGCCTGGAAAACAGAGGCACAGATAGGCTTCTCAAGGACAATGGCATGCCTTCATGCACTGCTGTCCTTCATCAGATCAAGCAACACTGCTAATGGAGTGAGAAGCTCCTGTCTTGGTCCTGTTATTGATTCAAGCCAAGTTTCCTAGTCAAGTTTTGCTACAGTCTTGGGGATTTTACCGATTGTTTCAATCTCATGTTTTGCTCCTTGTTTCTTGTATTAATCAAGCTCATGTTTTGTTCCTTGTTTCTTGGACTAATCAATCTCATGTTTTGTTCCATGTATCTTGGATTAATGCTTATGCCTTAACCTTTGCATTAGAGATTTATCTCTGGCTTTTGGTGACTTCTTTCTTCACATATTTGGATTTTTACTCTTTCCTGTGTGTTTATATCAATAGTTTATTACTACTTTTGGCTTCCTGGAGAATGTTTGAGCAAGGTGAACTCCTGCTGAGGTGCAATAGTTTCCTTTTCAGCACAAGGAATCAAAGCCAAGTCAAAAAGGTTGCCTTAGTGCCTACATTAGAAGCAGGACTGATAAGCACTCTCAGAGGATGAACTTTCCATCCTAGTTCAAGATTTGTCACAATTTGGCTCAGTCATTAATGACAATGGTACTTGCAGTCAATAAATTAGAAGGAAACAAGGGCTGCCTTCATACTGTAGTATTACTGCACTTTGACATCATTTTAACTGTCATAACTCAATGCTATGGAATCTAGGGATTGGTAGTTTGGTGAGGCATCAGCACCCATTGATACAAAAGATTACAGATATTGGACTCATCCCCACAGGCCTAATAACCCAGACTCACCATGCGTTGGATCCTAGTTGTCTTCATGATGCTCTTCCACTTTGATGGTCTGGAGTTTGTCTGAAACTCTGGAGCTGGGTCTGATTCAGGCTTGTCCTCTTACCACATGGGCTACCATCACTATCCTCTGATAAACACAAGAAATTGGGGTTTCATTGGGTCCATGCATCACCGACATTGTTCCTAAGTGGGAGCTCCGTGAGAGTTCCTGGCCATTGTGAGAATCCCATGCTGACATCCGCAAAGAATATGAAGAGGAATCAGCCCCCTACTTCTTGATTGAATGGATGCCTCTGGTGATGTCAGTGCAGGGCACCCATGAAGGCAAGGAGTTCTAACACAGTTCTCCAACCATATGGGAGTAGTGACAGCAACATAGAGGTTAAGCTGACAGTTCAATGGATCCGATGTGGCCTCGGATTAGCTGGACTTTCTCAACTCTGACCTGACATTGCTGTGGGTTCAGGGCGGTGTATGGTGTCTGTGTCTGGTAGAAATCCAGAGCATTTCTGTTCTGAACTGGACCTGGAATAACAGGTCAGTGTAAATGAGACCCTTGTTAAACTAACGATTCCATACCATCGAGAAGTGGCAGTTAACGTTGTATTAAACTATTGTGATACCTTGAGTTAAGAGTTTAATTGTTGCATGGCTGAGCACTTAACTTGGATCACTCTTATCTCAAAGTTAGTTTCCCATAGAGATGCTATTAATCCAATCAGCCCCCACCCCTCCCCCATTTTTTCATTATGTGTTTTTCAATAAGAAAATGTACTTTATAAATAACAAATAATATATAAATGCACATTCCCAGCATATTCTTTTTTGAATTATTGCAATCTGGCAGATGGTACAGGGTGACAAAGACAAGGACAAACAGTCTGAAGGGTAGCTTTTATCATAGAGTTGTGGCTATGTTGAACTTTGTGGTTTTACACTCATATAATCATAGAATCATAGAGTTGGAAAAGACCTTGTGAGCCATCCAGTCCAACCCCCTGCCAAGGAGCAGGAAAATCGCATTTAAAGCACCTCAAAATGTGGCATTGGGGCTGTGTGGTGGTGGTGGTGGTGTGTGAGAAGAAGTATGTTGTTTTGTGATATGTGCAGAGAAATGCATGTCATTTTGCTGTGAAATAGCACAATGACAAATAAATCTATTCTTATGGGATCCCTGTTGAAAATGGGTTTAGTATGTTCATTTTTCATACTTGATCAGCTCAACTATATAATGTTATATCAGAAATTAAAGTATCTGAGGACACCAGGGTGACTGGGCTAAACCTACTCTGCTCATTTTGATCTCAGCTATGGAAAATCAAAACTCCTCTCTTTTACATCTTCATAAAATCACTCAGGATTCTTCTTCTTGGTTACTAAACACTACAATATAATTCTGAGAACTGGGTTGTCTCATAGAATATCTTATAGAGAATTGCTCCCATTGCTGCCCCAAGACATTTTTTTCTTTTTAAGGAAAATTATTAAATGCCTCCTCTCACTCCCACACAAGTCAAAATGCATAAAAACAAAACTTAACAAAGTTATTTTGACATAAAAGACCTCTGACAGGGCATGGTAGATCAATAATAAGTTGCATAAATTACTGTCTTTCCACTAAACCCAGAATACACCATCTGAAGCAGCTTCCAAATTCTGCCTTATGCTAGAACATTTTCTAGTGGTTCTTTCACTAAAATAATTCCCTTTTTCTGCATTTGGTATAAGAAAAGAAAATTAAGCTAGTTATAAAATAGATATATGTGCAATTTGACTACGGATTGCCCTTTAGACTATGACTCTGGATGACGTAATTCACGGAAATGTATTTTTATTATTCTTATTATGTTTTAGTGTTTAACTTACATTATGTTTTAACTGATGTGGTATGTTTTAAGACACCATGGAGGTGCAATTGCAAGCTGCCTTGAGTCCCCCTCGTGGACATAAATAAGGTAAATAATATAATAAATAAATAATATAATATAATTTCATGTCTGGCAAGCATGAAATTCAGTTCAGAAAAAAATATTGAAGAAAATGTTATTTTGGCTATTGTTTATCACTATTAGAATCATAGAAATTTAGAACTGGAAGAGACCACAGGAGCCATTCAGTCCAACTCCCTGCCATGCAGGAACACATAATAAAAGCACTTTTGATAAATGGCCATCAGCCTCTGTTTAAAAGCATCTGGAGAAGGAGACTCCACCACACTCCGAGTCAGCATATTTCACGGTAAATCCGTTCTTACCATCATGTTCCTCCTAATATTAAGGTGGAAATGCTTTGGTGCAGTTTGAATCCACCATGCAGTTCCATGTCCAAGTATCTAGATCAGCAAAAACAAGCTTGCCCTTTAGATTGCTGCTAGAGAGACAACAGGGAGGTGGCATTCCGTAGGCAAGGAGTTCCAGAAATAAAAACACACTGCCACTTAAAGGCCATTTCTCGCATTCCCATGAACTGTGCTTGTGATAGTGATGAGACCAAGAGAAGGGCCTCTCCTGAGGATCTCAGGGCTCAGGCAGGCTCATACGAGGAAATATATTTTGCCAAATAGCCTGGGCAGTCTGATCCTGCCCCATATAAGGCTTTATAGGTCATAACCATCATTTTGAATTGTGCCCAAGAACAGATTGGCAGCCAGTGGAGTTGTTGCAACAGGTTGGTTATACACCCCCTGTATTTTTTATTATTAACTTTATTTGTACCCCGCTACCATCTCCCCAAGAGACTCAGTGAGGCTTACATGAGGCCAAGCCCAAACACAACAATACAGCAATAAATTAACAATACAAGCAATTAAAAAACATAGACAATTAGATAAACAAAATTATCAATAAAACAACACACCATTTAAAACAGAGGGGGGGGAGACAAATATAATGTTAAATTGGAAATGTGCTTGGAGATGAACGGAAGATGATACTGTTGTTTGTGGAAGGGCATACGAGCAGACTTAGAAAAATGTAAAGTGCTTTGGAGGACAAAGTGCTATGAGATCATTATTCCAGGAAGGCACACTGGAACAGCCACGTCTTCAAACTCCTCCTGAAGACTGCCAAAGTTGGAGCCTGTCTGATGTCTTTAGGGAGTGAGTTCCAGAGTCGAGGGGCCACCACCAAAAAGGCCCTCTCTCTCGTCCCCACCAATCGCGCCTGCGATGCTGGTGGGATCGAGAGCAGGGCCTCCCTGGATGATCGAAGGGATCGTGTGGGTTCGTACACAGAGATGCGGTCACGGAAGTAGGCGGGTCCCAAACCGTTCAGGGCTTTGTAGGTAAGAACCTGCACCTTGAATTGGGTCCGGTAGATGAAAGGCAGCCAGTGGAGCTCCCTAAACAGGAGGGATGACCTCTCTCTGTAAGGAGCCCCAGTTAACAACCTGGCTGCCGCCAGCTGGATCATCTGAAATTTCTGGGCTGTTTTCAAGGGCAGCCCCACGTAGAGTGCATTGCAGTAATCCAGTCTAGAGGTGACTAAGGCGTAGACAGCCCCTGTTAGCAAACTGGCCACAGGTTTTTGAACCAGCCAAAGTTTCTGAAGACTCTTTAAAGACAGCCCCACACAGGCCATTTTACAGTGATCAAAATGGGATAAAATTAAGGCACATTCCACTATGACCAGATCTGGTATCTCAAGGAATAGGCATAGTTGGTGTACAAATTGTGTTCAAACACACTCCTGGAGAGTGCTTATCAGTCCTGCTCATAATGTAGGCACTAAGGCAACCTTTTTGGCTTGGTTTTGCTTCCTTGTGCTGAAAAGGAAACTATAGAAACCTGTGCGTAACCCTATCTAGCAATGGCTGAATCCTTATTCTTTGTCTGCTTTCCAACTGACCAAGGCCACCTAAGTTTTGTTTGGATTAAGTTTCAATTTGTTTGCCCTCATCCAGTACATTACTGATGATAGAGAATGGTCTAGGACCAGGAGAGCTACCTTGTTGGAAAGGAGTAGGTAAAGGTAAAGGTTGTCCCCTGACATTAAGTCCAGTCATGTCTGACTCTGGGGTGTGGTGCTCATCTCCATTTCTAAGCCGAAGAGCCAGCGTTGTCCGTAGACACCTCCAAGTCCATGTGGCCGGCATGACTGCATGAAGCGTTGTTACCTTCCCGCCGGAGCGGTACCTATTGATCTACCTACATTTGCATGTTTTCGAACTGCTAGGTTGGCAGAAGCTAGGGCTGACAGCGGAAGCTCATGCCGCTCCCTGGAATCGAACCTGCAACCTTTCGATCAACAAGCTCAGCAGCTCAGTGCTTTAACCCACTGTGCCACCGGGGGCTCCTATACTACACTACTCCTGGAAAGGAGTACTGTAGTATAATTGGATGTCATTTGCATAAGGATATGTGGGCCATGTAGCCATATATTTGGAAAGCAAAGTATGTGTGTGTGTGTTGGGGGGGGGGGGGAGTGAAGAGAAACAGACGCCTAGTTATTTTCAGGAGTTCATGAATGAGGTCCATTGAAGATGGTGTTCTATACTGTCCCATCCCAGAAGTATGAATTCCTGGAAGACTTAGGCATCTCACATCTCCTTTCTCCAAACTACAATATAGAGATAATAATAACAAAACATTTTGTCCGTGGTGTTGTTCTAAGGACTGCAGTGAACAGTTTTGTAAAGGCTTTTTAAACATTTTGGAAAGGATTTGTTGTAACACTGTAAAAAAAATACTGTGTAATCCCCTTTCCTTTGATATTTATGGATTTGCCAAGTATTTATGTCCTTGGTGTCAGTGCAAAACATTTGGCCCAATTCCTGTTCCCTATAGAGTTTTTAGTGAGATTTCTACAAGGTCAGCAACATATAATATTTCCACAGAGAGCGACAGGGAGAGCCTGTAGCTCTTATTTATAGAGTAGAGCGGCAGGAGCAGAGAGAGGCTGGAATGACCCATGGAGGGATATAATGCTGGAAGACAGGAATGTGTGAATCTTCCCTTTCGCCACAGTGTGAAATATACTATTGAAATGACATCTTCATCCAGCATGCCTTGTGATCACAGCCATATGTACTTGTTTACTGCACAGTTCTCCTTTCCTCCTTTCAGTGAATACAAATGTTGCTTCAGCTTCTAGAAATGCTTTTAAAAACTGTTGTCAACATCTTTGCTCCTGTGCTTTATCACAGCAGCCTGCGATGCAGATATTAATATGCAGGCAAAGCTTTCCCCATCACTTTTGCAGTGTCACACAAACCTTCCTTTGTTAAATGTCTTCTCGTTGTCATAAAAGACATTAAGATAAATCAATAGTAATTAACCAAAAATAGTAATTAACCAAAAATCTGAGGATTACCTGGGAAGGAATCCCACTGGAGCATTGCAACACACCCAAATACCTGGGAGTCACTTTGGACCGTGCTCTGACCTACAAGAAGCACTGCCTGAACATCAAACAAAAAGTGGGTGCTAGAAACAACATCATACGAAAGCTGACTGGCACAACCTGGGGATAACAGTCAACCAGACACAGTGAAGACATCTTCCCTTGCGCTATGGTACTCTGCTGCTGAGTATGCATGCCCAGTGTGGAACACATCTCACCACACTAAAACAGTAGATGTGGCTCTTAATGAGACATGCCGCATTATCACAGGGTGTCTGCGCCCCACACCACTGGAGAAATTACACTGCTTAGCCGGTATTGCACCACCTAACATCCGCCGGGAAGTAGCAGCCAATAGTGAAAGGACCAAGGCTGAGACATCTCCAGCTCATCCCCTGTTTGGGTATCAGCCAGCACGTCAACGACTTAAATCAAGACATAATTTTCTTAGATCTACAGAGACACTCGCTGGAACACCCCAGCAAGCGAGAGTCCAAAAGTGGCAGGCCCAAACCCAGCAACTCAATTCATGGGTGATACCAGATGAGAGACTCCCCCCTGGGCACACAGAAGACTGGGCGACTTGGAAGGCACTGAACAGACTGCGCTCTGGCACCACGAGATGCAGAGCCAATCTTAAGAAATGGGGCTACAGGGTGGAATCCTCGGCATGCGAGTGCGGAGAAGTGCAAACCACTGACCACCTGCTGCAATGCACCCTGAGCCCTGCCACATGCACAATGGAGGACCTTCTTGCGGCAACCCCAGAAGCACTCCAAGTGGCCAGATACTGGTCAAAGGACATTTAACCAAATACCAAATTTGCAAAATCTGTGTGTTTTTTTTCCGTTTTCTTTTTAATTTGTGTGTTTGTTTTCCTCTGTTAGAATTGTGATACAATGGTTGCTGATGACACGATAAATAAATAAATAAATAACCAAAAATTGGCATCCTTATTTTTATTATTATTTTAATGACTAGCTAGAGCTAAATGCTGAATTTAGGGAGTGTTTTGTCTTTTAACATCATTCTTCCATTCTTCCATTTCACTTTTTCCCTTGCTGCTTTATTAAAAGCCAGAAAAGTCTTACAGAAAGCCTGAACTGTAGCCCTCAAGGATGTAAGCAAATTCTTTAGCCACAACAGAGAGAAAAGGCAATCAGCAAATCAAGTGCTTCTGAAAACTGGGCACACGTCCCCGGCCTCCAAAGCTTTTTGCCAAGACACAGCAAGTTAGCCTGGAGTGTTCCTTGATATGGAAGGGGAAAATGTAATAGCCTTCCATGACCATGCAGAGACGTGTCTGGATATGTTAAAATTGCTTGCTTGCTTGCTTTCTTGTGACATTCTTTATTCTGCCTCTGCAGCCTGAGATCTGAGATAAAACAATATTAACAATTCTAAATGGCAACCTATCAATATTTTTTTAAAAATAATAGAATCAGAGAATAAAAGAGTTGGAAGAGACCTCATGGGCCATCCAGTCCAGCCCCCTGCCAAGAAGCAGGAATATTTCATTCAAATCACCCCTGACAGATGGCCATCCAGCCTCTGTTTAAAAGCTTCCAAAGAAGGAGCCTCCACCACACTCCGGGACAGAGAGTTCCACTGCTGAACGGCTCTCACAGTCAGGAAGTTCTTCTTCATGTTCAGATGGAATCTCCTCTCTTGTAGTTTGAAGCCATTGTTTCGTGTCCTAGTCTCCAGGGAAGCAGAAAACAAGCTTGCTCCCTCCTCCCTGTGGTTTCCTCTCAAATATTTATACATGGCTATCATATCTCCTCTCAGCCTTCTCTTCTTCAGGCTAAACATGCCCAGCTCCTTAAGCCGCTCCTCATAGGGCTTGTTCTCCAGACCCTTGATCATTTTACTCGCCCTCCTCTGGACACATTCCAGCTTGTCAATATCTCTCTTGAATTGTGGTGCCCAGAATTAGACACAATATTTCAGGTGTGGTCTAACCAAAGCAGAATAGAGGGGTAGCATTACTTCCCTAGATCTAGACACTATGCTCCCCTTGATGCAGGCCAAAATCCCATTGGCTTTTTTTTGCCGCCACATCACATTGTTGGCTCATGTTTAACTTGTTCTCCACGAGGGCTCCAAGATCTTTTTCAAACGTACTGCTCTCGAGCCAGGCATTGTCCCCCATTCTGTATTTTTGCATTTCATTTTTCCTGCCAAAGTGGAGTATCTTGCATTTGTCACTGTTGAACTTCCTTTTGTTAGTTTTGGCCCATCTCTCTAATCTGTCAAGATTGTTTTGAATTCTGCTCCTGTCCTCTGGAGTATTGGCTATCCAATAATATAATAATAATATAATATATAATAATAAACACCACAAATAATTTTAAACAGCCTACAATGGTCTCAAAAGTTGTAAGAGATTTTTTTTAAAGAAACATAGAAGTGCTTATGCATGCTTAAAAGTAAATTAGGCCACAGAGGCCTTATTAAATTGCTATGTGTTAACATGGTACCAAAAGAAAACTGAAGTTATCATCAATCTGGCCTCTGGGGGAAGAGGGGGGTTATAACACACTGAGACACCACAGCACTGAGGTCCTTCTCCTATCATATCACATTTTGGGGGGCAACACAAAGGAGGACCTCTCCAGCAGACCTCAATCCTGTGTCAGGCCCATAAAGGGAGGATGAATGAAATCACCAGCAGCTTGAATTCAGTATCAGATTTTAATATAAAAGTCATTTGAGTGGTACCTACCTAAACCATTATTTTCCTCCAGGGGACCAGGAGTAATGTGCAAAAGAAGCTATAACACATGGCAGGATTTATGGTGGACCCATGGCTATGTAACATCCTACCATGAGTAATTTTGTTGTCTTACTCACACTTTTGTCTTTCGGTTAAAAGTTACAAGCATATTTGTTTCAATGAGCTTTCAGAAAATAAGCAAACATCTAAATAGTGCTGAAATAGCTTCACTGTATCACATTACTGAGGCTTCTTTGAGGGGTTCCTAAACAGCTAGGACAGTGGTTCTCAACCTTCCTAATGCCGCGATCCCTTAATCCAGTTCCTCATGTTGTGGTGACCCCAACCATAAAATTATTTTTGTTGCTACTTCATACCTGTCATTTTGCTACTATTATGAATTGTCATGTAAATATCTGATATGCAAGATGTATTTTCATTCACTGGACCCAATTTGGCGCAAAAACCCAATACGCCCAAATTTGAATACTGGTAGAGTTGGGGGGATTGATTTTGTCATTTGGGAGTTGTTGTTATTGTTGTTGTTCATTCGTTCATTTGGGAGTTGTAGTTGCTGGGATTTATAGTTCACTTACAATCATACGAGCATTCTGAACTCCACCAATGATGGAACTGAACCAAACTTGGCACACAGAACTCCCATGACCAAGAGAAAATAATGGAAAGATTTGGTGGGCATTGACCTTGAGTTTTGGAGTTGTAGTTCACCTACATCCCAAGAGCACTGTGGGCTCAAACAATGATGGATCTGGACCAAACTTGGTACGAGTACTCAGTATGCCCAAATAGGAACACTGGTGGAGTTTGGGGAAAATAGACCTTGACATTTGGGAGATACAGTTGCTGGGATTTATAGTTCACCTATAATCAAAGAGCATTCTAAACCCCACCAACGATATAATTGGGCTAAACTTCCCACACAAAACCCCCATGACCAACAGAAAATACTGTTTTCTGATGGTCTTTAGTGATCCCTCTGACACCCCCTCGTGACCCCCCCCCCATGGGTCCCGACCCCCAGGTTGAGAAACACTGAGCTAGGACCTCAAAGCCTGTCTGAATGTCCATAGCTGAATGTCCAGAACTCAGAAGGTCTGAATAGTTAGTGGAGAGAAAGGACAAAAGCTACAAAGCTCTCTCTCTCTCTCTCTCTCTCTCTATATATATATATATTTGAGGAACTTCATTCTCTTGAGACCAGCAAAAGGATACTAAAGTAATTAAAATTTTGGCTTGATTGTGCCTGTAATTGTAGAAGCAGGAGAATAAAAGCTGGGAACATGAACAAAGGGGTATCCCCCTCCCCCTAAGGATGGATAACATAGTCAGACTATAGCATTCCCTCTAGCACTGGATGACGTGACATAAATACCTCAGGCAGCAGGTCCAGCAAATTGTTAGTTCTCTAATTTATTCTTAAATGTCTTACATTTATTCTCAAATTTTGTGACTATTGAAGGAGATGGGTGCTTCTAAAGACTTCTGCTGCTTGTACCAAACTACAGTTAGATCATATGTACTCTGAGCTGAATGTGTTTTAAGGGATGTAACACTTGTTTTTCAGTGTCAGGCAGCAAAATATCTTTGGTCCTGGGTTTCTTAAAAAACTGCTTCTCCCAATTTCCATTAAAATGCACAAGTGTTGGTCTTTGCTGGTTAGATTCTCCACTGCCGCTCAAGTAGGTGTAATGAATAAAGCAGGTGGTGATCATCACTAGTTGAGGGCAATAAACCAAATACCTTCATCTGATGAGGAATACTAGCTGTTGCAGTTCAATAAAATATGACGTGCTGTTTCTGCTCTTGAGTAGTAGGGATGTGCACAGTTTCATTTTGATGTTTCATATTCAGACGAATCAAGGAATTTGGCTATCAAGTTGCCAAAAACAAGCTTAGTGGGGCCCAGCCAAAGCCTTAGCCAATAGGGATCACAGCTATCAGATCTTTTTGGCTAATGAGGTTAATGGGGCTGAGCAGCACTCTACCTAAGGTGGAGACAACATGTGGGCTGGACAGCCTCGCAAATCAGGCAAGCTGCAGCTCCTCCTTTGCTTTCTTCCCTGGCAGGCTCCTCCATCCTTTCCCAAAGCCACCACCACCACATCTGCTTGAGGCAAATAGGAACTCACTTTCCCAGCAGCACTTTGTGATAAACAAGCATTGAAGGAACCTTGTGCTCCCTTCCTGGGGAATGATGGGAGTTAAGGTTTTTCTCTGTATGTTTCTCACTCTTTTTCTCATCCAATCAGAGACCAGGTTGCCTGTGTCCATTCTCCTCCCCTCTTGTGGCCTGTACTTGGGACTTCAATTCCCAGAACTTCCTCTTGTGGGTTTTTTTTAAAAAAAGTTATATATTTTTTAAAATCCCCAAAATTAGTAGATAGGTGAAATGTTCTGAAACTTGGCCGGTTTAAGTTGTAAATGTGGCCTACAATTGCGGTGGGTGTCATGGTGATAGGCCTAAAAATGTCAAAGAAATTTGCCGTTTTGGCACCAATGGACCAAATCTTTTCGGAATGAAAACAAAACCCCTCTCTTGATTTTGGGCATTTTCCAGTAAACAGAATGGGGGGGGGGGGGAGCCAAAATGGATCTAAAAACAACACAGATTTTTGCCAAATTGCACACCTTTACTGAGTAGTGCTGAGTAAGATTAGTTATGTTTTTATTGTAATAAAAATTACTGTATCCATAAATAAGATTAAGATACTTTCCAGGGAATAGCTCCATCATTTTGAGAAGCTGAGTGTGGAAAAATCTCTTGCTCTCTCAATTAGATTGGTGTCAACATCAAATAGAGGAGAGATTCATATCTGGATGACTTGCATATGTGATTATTTAGCTCAACTTCTGTTGGATGATTCTTGACTTTCTCTATTTGGGTGTCACCAAAGGAATAGATGCATAATAGGATTAAATCGGTGTGCAAAGAACATGTCCAACCCAACTTGTTCATTGTTCAAATGCCATCTTGATTCACTACATCTTCATTCATAAATAAATATAGATCAGGACATTATTATACCCAAACAGGAACATTGTTGCTTCGCATGTAATGTGAGGCACAATCAACTCTAGATTGTTTTTTGTAATACAAAATGTAATACAAATGTATTGTCGAAGGCTTTCATGGCCGGAATCACTGGGTTGTTGTAGGTTTTTCCGGGCTATATGGCCATGTTTTGGAGGCAAATTGCCTCCAGAACATGGCCATATAGCCCGGAAAAACCTATAACAACCCTGTAATACAAATGTCTGGTTGCTGATGACACGATAAATAAAAACTCTAGAACAGGGATGAGAATCATAAGGTCTTCTAGATGATGTTGGACTAGATTTCTTAGGAGCTAAATGTTTTTTTTTAAATCACATATTCAAGTCTGCCTTATATGCATCTTGCCCTAAGACTAGAGGTTGATGCCAGTCTCATTCAGAGGGTAAATAATTTTTCTGTAAAGGCAAAATTTCCAAACACGTTGTCGGGAGATATCATTCTCAACCAAATAAAACTGTCTGTTCAAATCATATTTGATGTCTACAGATAGAAAACACCTAGAATATGACAGCTGCCAATAGAATTGCACTATACTGCCTTGGATATATTGTTTTGCATCGAGAGGCAACACAAGGTTTTTGAAGTGTTGTGTTCTGTATCTACCTTGACTTTGATGTCTCTTGATTTCAACTCAATAGTCAATTAAATCACTTCAGTCAAACAATGTGCAGCCACTTTAAAAAATAGCTTTACATGCTGTGATCTACAACAGGGATGAAGATGTTTTGGACTACAGAAGCACAATCCTTCACCATTATGTATGCTCATAAACGATGATGTCTGAAAGACAAAATGTTTCCCACTCCCAAAGAGAAACAATGAGCACATAGAAATTAACAGCCATAAACTTTAGTTTCTGTACAATCAGTTCAATAAGGAAATCATTGCCTCAGTAGCTATATGATCTTTGGAGTGTTTTTCTGACATATGGTTCTTCTTCATTATTCAATCATCTACATTTTTCACAATATGAATGCCCTTCAGCTAATCAGAAGTATATGGGCTTGGATGTTTTCAACTGGAATTGTAGATAAAATTAAATTTCCTGGGATAGGCTAACCCTAAAACAGAAGCATTAAAACACACGCCTCTCAAGCATCCCTCAGTGTGAGGAGCAATTTCATGTGTACCATATATACCATTTCAATAGTACTGTGCTTTTCTTGACTGCCTTCAGAAAGTTCTAAATTATTTGAACTCAGTAGTATTTCAGCTTAGATTCTGCATAAGCAAGCAATATAGTTAACAGGATGATGAGGTGAGGTTTTGCAATTGAATGTAACAATAAGGATTAATGCTACTTGGTTCACTAGCCATCTTAGCAGCTCTTAGTTTACTATTATATTTTGGTATTCTTATTTCTTTGATATTTTGGAATTTTTTTTGCTATTTTGGTATTTTCCTTGGTATTTTGGGATTCTTCTCAAAATTTTGCAATACACGAATAACAAGAATTACAAAAAGTTACATTCAAGAAGATACACAAAATCATGCATTTGTGGAGAACTATAAAAAGAAAGGATTGCATAGGGTTTCAAGAATGGGAAAAATACAAATCAAAATTCCACCAAAAGTGCCTCTATGGGTCTCCCCTTTAGAGGCTACACAAAGGAGAGAAGTGGGATGGGAAAACTGGCCTAGATACAAAGATATCTTGAAAAAAAGAAAGAGATGGTTACAGAATTAAGACCCTGGAAGAAATTAGAACATCCTATGGAGAAATTATGTGGTTTCAATATAGACAGATGAATTAGGCTTTCAACAAACACAAAAAAAGTTGGTTTCTAATCAGGAGAAAAGCAATGGGAAAAGATAATGATATCTGAGAAAAAAGGAATCACCAAATTATACAAGATTCTATTAGACTGGCAGACAGAAAAAATGAAACAAAGAGCTGTATCTCACAATGGACGGCAAACATAGGATGCACAATCAGTACAACGGAATGGGGAAAAATTGGAAGACCAAACTAAAATGGATCAATTCTTATAACCTACAAGAGAACTGGAGTAAAATGATGTACCAGTGATACATGACGCCCAGTAAATTAGCCAAATATTACAAGAATGTTTCTGAAACATGTTGGAAGTGCGAAAGGAGGAAAGGTACTTTTTTCCACCTTTGGTGGACTTGTGAGAAAGTCCAGAAATTCTGGAGAGAGATTCATGAACTTGTAAATAAAATACTGGACTTAAAGTACGAGATGAAAGTGGAATACTATCTATTAGGAATACTTGATTTTGATATTGAAAGAAATAAAGACAAACTTCTGTTCCACATGGCAACGGTGGCAAGACTGGTGATTGCAAGAAAGTGGAAAAATAAAGAACCACCCACGAAAGAAGAGTGGAAATTAAAACTAATGGATATAATGAATATGGACGCATTAACACAATGCATGGCAACTAAACAGAGGACGGGTGTAAGCAAGACTGACTGGACTCCAGTGGAGAGATACCTCAAAGATAACCAATAATCGATTAGAATCGACAATAATCAACACATAAGAAATAAGTCAAGAAGATAACCCCAATTGAAGATAATACTAACAATGCTATTCGGGACTAATCAGTAATTAAGTAAATTAACACTCCCCGTCACACTTTTCAATTTTGTACACACCCTGCCCCCAAACTCTTTGGTTTTTGTTTTGTTTTTGTTTTGTTTTTTTCTTCCCCCCTATCCTCTCCCATCTCTCTCTTTCCCCCTTTGTTTTAAGATAAAAAGTAGATAGGTGATATGGCAATGATTACCACTCTCTCGATGTACTTTTGAACAAAAAACTGTCAATAAAAATTACTTAAAAAAAGAATAGGTGAATTGGGAAAAATAGTATAAGCCTAAAATGCAATCTTTGTTTTATTCATATATATTTTAATGCTGAAAATATGCACCAAGTATGCCAGATGTGGGACAAAAAGTAGATTAGAAAAATAGAAAGCTGGTAGAAACTGCAATCAATATATCCAGTCATTACTTCTTGTACAGTTCCATGATCCAGATTGGGTGTGCAAGTGTCAAACGTTATAAATCTTCCAAGGATAAAATATTTCAGTCAGAAAACCAGCATATGAGAAAGAAGGCTTAGCTGAACTTTTTTTTATGGAATCACTTCCCATGCTTCTCATACTTGCTATTCTGAGGGATTTTTGTGCCTCTGAAACCTATTCCAATGGGAGAATTAATCAAGATGTGGATATGGAAATTTGTCAAAGGAATCTGTCTAGTGCCTCAGTTGCATTCCAGTTTTGTATCTGGTTGGCACACAAAAAACACCCTATGTCTGGACAAAAATGTGAAGTTTGTTGTTGTTGGCTAGAATTAGAATATTAGGTTCAGATCAAGACTATCAAAATGTATCAAATCACTTTGGCATGGGTCTTGGAAAATTGCATTTTCTTGCTAAAGAATGCATATTTTCTGCATGGTTTTTCAACTCCTGTAAAAAAAATTCAAATAAGTTTGGTACCTTTTGTAAACAAACTTCACAAATGTGTGGACATTTCTGTATCTAATTGTAATGCATGGGTTTTGTATTTTTCTCCCAATTTTTCTCAGACATAAGTGCTTCTGTTCATGCACGCAGTTTCAAATATGTATGGCTTTATGCATATTTCCCTTTCCAATACACATTACAATACTGAGAAATGCACAACTTTTTTTCAGAACTTCATGTTGATGGCACTCTTAGGAGGCACAAAACTGGTTTTTCCAGGGGACAAATCCAGTAAATTTCTTTTCAACCCCCAATTGAATCCAGCTGCACTCTACAGTAATGCAGTACAGACAACATTTTGCCACTTCTTCCTGTTTCTAATATTTATCCCCAGAAAGATCAATCCAGCAAACCTAAATCTGGAACTCACTCATTCTTCCTTTATTTTCGTATTGCTAAACTCCCTGTTTCCAGCTAGACAGAGCAGATGCTTGAGTTACATGTGTAACTGCCTTTGTTTCAGCTATGATTTTGAAATATTCTTTGGAACTGTGGGATCTGCAAACACAGATCTGGTTTAATTGAGAGTGAAAAGAGAAGGAAGGTATCACAATATCTTTAAAGAGACAATCAAGATACTTGCTTGCCATAGTAAATTGGCATTTGCACTTTCCCCCCTCACCCCATTAGCTTGGCTAGGGAATTGATATCCTGCCTTTATTTCAAAGACCTAGATAGCAGACATCCCTCCCATGTCTGAAATGAACTGTCACTCACTTTGCCACCTGTCCTATCCTGACATAATGCTAACTGGCAGCTTGCTAACATTCCAAATTGCCATTGCGCTCTTTAGTTCAACACTGGAATTCTCACTCAGAGTCTGCAGCTCAGCAGTATTCAACCCCAGCTGCCAGACAGCCTGACAACACAATGTACAGTAGCCTACTAAACAAGAGAGAATTTATTACCACATGGAGAGTCAGGTAGGACAAGCAAAGGAAAGACAATGCCTTCTTTGTAGACAAGGAGCTTGCCCACAGGTCAAGAGAGCTGAGAGCATTGGCCAGTGGCAATGCAAGAGAATTGAAAAGGCTACTACAAGTTGAGTAACTCTTATCCAAAATGCTTGGAGCCAGAAATTTTCCATAATTCTGATTTTTTTTTTGTAATGTGGGAATAATTGCATGTACATAATGAGATATCTTGGGGATAGGGCCTGTCTAAACACAGTTCATTTACCTTATCTAATAAATTCTAAGATGCCATTGATTGTCAGACGTACATATTAGGCCTGGGTAACAATGCAAAAATTTGTTTCTAAAATCGATTTGTATTTGGGTTTTTTTTGTTTCGATATTTAAAATAATTACAAAATTTTCCTTTTAAAAAGTTCGATATTTACGAAATTTTGTAAATGGTAAAAAATTAACGAATCAATTTTCGAAACAATAACGAATCGATTCGTTAATGGCAGATGCGACCGCAAAATACGCTAAAAAACCTCCAAAAACTTCTGAAGCTTCCCTCTCCCTCTGTTGTTGACTGTTGGTGTGATATTATAATTTTTTTTCACTAATTAAACCATAAAACTGGCCCAGACATGTGGAAATAATAATGAAACGACCTCAGAACAATAACGAAACGAATACAATAATGAAATACGAAGCATTTACAAAACGTGTTTTAAAATTCGCTTTTTTTAATGATTGCTCCAGAATGGTTCGTTATCGTTTTGTAATTGGAAAAATTAGCGAATTATTAACGAATTACGAATTAACGAAACGAAACCGCCCAGGCCTAGTACATATTATATTTAGTACCACCAACAGAAAAAAGAGATAGATAGATAGATAGATAGATAGATAGATAGATAGATAGACCCATTTTCCTACTTCCAACAGACCTCACTACCTCTGAGGATGCTTGCCATAGATGCAGGCAAAACATCAGGAGAAAATGCCTCTAGCTCTTGGCCATGTAGCCCGGAAAAACCTACAACAACCCAGACATTCAGGAAACGGGTGAAGACGTGGTTGTGGAGACAGGCTTTCGATGAATGAGATAGCACCCTAGGATTGTGGATGGAAGATGAGGTATACTTGTTTTTAATATGATGACTGACCACCGTATTTTTAAATATAGTTGTTATTTTAAATGTGTTATTGTAATTATGAACTATGATATTTTACTGATTGTATGTTTTTATGGTTGTAAACCGGACTGAGTCCCTCTAAGAGGTGAGAAGCTCGGTATAGAAAACTTTGAAATAAATAATAAATAAATAGTTAGATAGAACCTGCAATTCTAAGATAAAGCCCAATTTTAGAAATATTTATATAGAGAAAGAAGTGTGTCTTTTTTGTTGTTCATTCATTCAGTCGTCTCCGACTCTTCGTGACCTCATGGACCAGCCCACGCCAGAGCTCCCTGTCGCCCGTCACTATCCCCAGCTCCTTCAAGGTCAGTCCAGTCACTTCAAGGATGCCATCCATCCATCTTGCCCTTGGTCGGCCCCTTTTCCTTTTACCTTCCACTTTCCCCAGCATAATTGTCTTCTCTAGGCTTTCCTGTCTCCTCATGATGTGGCCAAAGTACTTCAACTTTGTCTTTAGTATCCTTCCCTCCAATGAGCAGTCAGGCTTTATTTCCTGGAGGATTGACTGGCTGGATCTTCTCGCAGTCTAAGGCACTCTCAGAACTTTCATCCAACACCACAGTGTGTCTTAGAACTGAGGAAATACAGTACTTTCCATATATACCTAACACACATATTGTTGAAGGCTATCATGGTCAGAATCAATAGGTTGCTATGGGTTTTTTGGACTGAAGAAAGTGGACATTCCACAGGTATATATACACTCCACTTGCCTCACTGGCAACCTCTGAAGATGCCAGCCAGAGATGCAGGTGAAACATTATGAAAGAGAAACATTATGAAAGAATGCCACTGGAACTTGTTCATACAACCCAAAAAAAACCTCACAGCAACCCACTTACACACATATATACAATATTTTAAAAATAATTTTGTGCATGAAACAATGTTTGTTTACAGTGACCCATCAGAAAGAAAAGGTGTCACTATCCCATTTTCGGAATATTTCAAATTTTGGAATTCTGGATCAAGGAGAAACCTGTTGGAGAAAGATGAAAATTTATTACTGAATATTACTTTTGTGGATAGTTATGAATCTTCGAATGGAAAATTCTGACCTTTCAATAAAAGTAATACTATTTAATTAAAAAGATAAACAAAATAAAAAATAGATAATGGAGAGAAAAGGCACGTGGCACAAAAAAGGAGAAAATCGGAAATGGAAGTGAAAAGTAAACAAAGGTTTTTCACCAATGACCATGCTGAGTGGAGGATTATGGGAGTTGTATCCTGGAAAAACTAACACTTCAAAGCTCTGCGGTGCTAATACAGGATCAATAATGTGATCATAGATCTATCCTTGTTCCCTCCATACCAAAATTAAAATTAAATCTAATCCTGGCTGTTAAGTTGCCTGTTAGATCTTTTTCTAAAATCACAATTGTAATTTAGGCATTGAGTTGGAAATCACTTTGTTATCCACATCGGCAAGCCCCTAGTGTAAATCTGCATTCGGTATTGCCAGCATTACAGAACTCACGGTCTCAGATAAGGTTTATTCCCACTGTCAAATAGCTCTTGCCATTAGGAAGTTTATCGTATTGTTTACCTGAAATCTACTTCCCAGCAATTTCCATGCATTAATTCAATAGTATACCTCCCGAAGAGTTTCACCCTTGCATGGCAGAATCTGGGGGGAAAAAAACTTGAAGAAAAATTTTCTTCACTGCTAGATGGCATAATTTGTCAAGTTTTTATTCCTTTGGGAATTTATTTTCCTTTCTGTTTGTGTTTGCAGGTGAGGGCGGGGGGAGGAGGAGTTACTTTTACAAAAGTGTGCAGTATTGGAAAATGAGAACTATTGTCTTGTTGACTGCATACACTATATATCATCTATTGATTTAGCTGTTTTCAGGTAATCTATAGATTGGATCATTGTACCTTTATAGGCTCATCAAAATCATCACATGGAAAAATGTCAAAGAGCAAAGACCTTCCTTCAAATTGAGTTGGGCTACCAAGGAACTCAGCTTGTCCCAAAAGGATATAACACAAATCTTGCAGAAATCAAGGTACCATCTCCCCATGGCATTCCTTTAATCTGTCAGACTACATATATTTTTAAACAGGGATAAAGGTCTGTCATGGCTTACTCTTTATAAATAATGTTATAGCAGCTCAGCACCCAGGGAAGCATTTAGCAGGATATAAAGGATTCTGAAATTGTCTCCTAAATATTCCTTTTTAGAAAGTTTCTATTCCACCCAGGATCAAAACCTAACTCTTGCTTCATCCGTGATTTCTCTTTTAGCTGACATTTAGAAAAGACTTTATGTAATTTACAAAAATGTTTCTGTTTGTGTGTATGGCTTAATTCTGCATAATAGTGATCCCCCCATAGCTCATGGCAAGGATCGAAGTTACTTGAGTCTGGATCAAGGGTCCTCAAACTTTTTAAACAGAGGGCCAGGTCACAATCCCTCAAACTATTGGAGTGCCGGATTATAATTTGAAAAAAAAAAACATGAATGAATTCCTATGCACACTGCACATATCTTATTTGTAGTGCAAAAAAAATCTTAAAAACAATACAATAATTATAATGAAGAACAATTTTAACAAATATAAACTTATTAGTAGTTCAATGGGAAGTGTGGGCCTGCTTTTGGCTGACGAGATAGGATTGTTGTTGTTGTTGTTGTTGTTGTTGTGTGCTTTCAAGTCATTTCAGATTTAGGTTGACCCTGAGTGAGGGCTGGGTAAATTACCGCGGGCCTTAGTTTGAGGACCCTTGGTCTGGATTGTCAGATATTCTGTGCATTATTTGGCCATATGCACAGCATCCTATGGGTGTAAGCAGTAGAAACTCCTCCACATCCCTTGAACTGCATAGTATCCATGACTGCTGTGTTATTTTGATACAGGAACCTTTCAAGCACCTCTCTTTATCTCTAGCTGTAGCATCTAGCTAGCTTCTATCTGGGATGACTCCATTAGTCAATTAATAACTCGCTACCCTTTTATGGTACTCCAAAACCCTTCTCTGACTTTACCTAGCAGGGCAACACTGCAGTGAAAGTATGACGGTTCTGGGCTGTTGTAGGTTTTTTAGGGCTCTATGGCCATGTTCTAGAAGCATTCTCTCCTGATGTTTTGCCTACATCTATGGCAAGCATCCTCAGAGGTTGTGAGGTCACAACCTCTGAGGATGCTAGCCATAGATGCGGGCAAAACATCAGGAGAGAATGCCTCTAGAACATGGTCATATAGCCCGAAAAAACCTACAACAACCCAGTGATTCCAGCCATGAAAGCCTTTGACAATACATAAGATGGTCTCTGATATATTTGCAAAAGAATCTTTTAAATAATCAAGGTATTTTTCATCTTTGTAAATATAGTTCCTAAAAAGGAAAAATGCTCAGATTTCAAAAATTATCCCTCTTGTTGAAATAAATTGCTCTGTTTAATCCAGCTGAGAAGATTCAATAATGGATATAATAAACAGGAAGACATAGTATTGTACTGAGCTGACTGTGTATGTCTGTATGTTAATTCTAACAAAAAAAATCATCGCCATTGTGCTTATTGGCATAATAGCAAATGTACATTTTCACCACACCTAATGTAATAAACACTGAAGGTAATTGTTTTGCCAGTCATAAGCCACCAGGTATACTGTCAAATCAATTTCCCATCTCTCTCTTTCTCTCTCCCTTCTTTTCATCAAGAAAAAGATATAACCACCCAAGATTGGTGTCCTTGTGAAATAAACCTTTTGTTTAAATATTGCCAAATCTCACTAGCTGTATTACTATGTCAGTATAAATGTTTGCAATATGGGTAGAAATAAATAATACTGTTCCTGAAACCGAGTTGAAAAATATCTCAAGTAGAAGTTGTTCTACAAATATAAAGAATTTCACAAGGCCACCTTCATTATCATACTCACATAATGGTTTCTTTATCAGAAACGCCAAATGGACTGATGTACTTATGTTGGAACAGTACCACTTAAGACTGTCCCAGCATAGTGTGTGCGTGCACTGTGTACTGTGTATGCGTGTATGAGGCCGACAATATATATTTCTGCAGATTCCCTGTGGTTTTCCACTATTGTTTCTCAATTTCAGTGACCACTGTGACCCCCAATGATAATGAATCTGGACCAAACATAGCACACAGACCCCCATGAAAAACTTTAAGTACTTGTGGGGTTTGGGAGAGATGGACTTGGGATGATGGAAGTTGCAGTGCACACACCCAAATCCAGAGACCTCTGTGAATTCTACCTACAATGGATTTGGATCAAACTTTCAACACAGCCCCTCCATGACCAACTTTTAATGCTGGTGGGGTTTGAGAGGGATGGACTCTGGATGATGGGAGTTGCAGTACATACATCCACATCCACAGACCCCCACTGATGATGGATCCAGGCCAAACTTGGCACACAGACACTCCCATAACCAACTTTAAGTCCTGCTGGAATTTTGTGTGGTAGACCTTGAACAATGGGAGTTGAATGAATGAATGAATTGTTTATTGTACTAGCCATAGGCCATGGCATCAGTAATACACTAACTTTATAAACACTTTCCAATATAAATCTTAAAACAAAACAAGAATTAAAACTAAAACAAGTTCTTTAAAATTATGAAAGCAGAAACATGACAATAACAGTGTCTGCTTTGTGCTATTCCAAACCGTTTCCATTTCTGACCTCCAGTATGGATTTTGCTACTTTGGCTCTGATCTTTTGGGCTGCGATTGCGAATGTGGCAACCTTTAGCGTTATATTTTTAGAATGATCTGCTAGCAAGTCGCAGATCACCACAGATTGTTGCCATGATGCCCTTTCTTCCAAGAGTGATCCTAGGAGATTTTTCCTAGGGTCATTGTACAAGGGGCAACGTAGCAAATAGTTTGTTAGGTCTTCTATTTCCCCTGTGCCACAAATGCAAAGTCGTTGGGCATGGGGGATCCCTCTGTATCTTCCCTCTAGCCAGTTTGATGGCATTGTTTGGAATCGCAGGGCTGTAAATGCTTTCCTCAGGACTGCTGACGTTAGGTCTTGAAGATATTGTTGACAATATTGGTCACTTTTTAGCCGAGGATACCAGGTGGAGAAACCTTGCAGTTTGCTAATCTGCAAGTTGTCAGCTGCATCCCTCTCAAAAATTTTGTCTCTAATCGCCTTCTTGTCCAGATGCATTAGGGTATTTGTTGACCCATCAAAGTACTGAAGGAGCAAGGCTTGCCAGTATTGTGCCCATCCTCCCTGCTTATACTGCTCCATCATGCATTGCTTTGTTATACTCTCGTCCTCCATTCCCAGGAGCCTCTTCCAACAATGGGAGTTTGAGTACCTGCGCACACATCCATAGACCATTGTGAATCCCACCAATGGAACTTGACCAAACCTGGCTGGCAGACTTTCCCACGAAACCTGCCAGCCATACTTAAAATACTGGTGGGGTTTTTGGGGGAAATGACACAGGATTGTGGGACTTGCAGCCTATCCATACCCTTATGCATTTCATAATGGGAGCATTCATAAAATCCACAAACAAACAAACAATGACTTTTCTAATGTCTATTCTTTCCAAAAGACCTAAGCCGGGCATCGCCGGCCAAAAAATCCATTCTGTATTCATTCTATTTTCATTCTGTTTTTGTTTCAAATTTCATGTCCCCTCCTTCCCCCAATTCTGTTTCCTTCCCAAAACAGAAACGGAACTCAAGGTTCCAATTACAAATTCAAACAGCTCTCCTCCTAATCTTCTGGAATTTTCCTGAAAACAGAACAGGGGGACACCTAAAAGTTTGCTAATCTAGCATGGAAGTGGCAAATGATCATTTTGCAATGTGACTCATAGTTATTAAAGATGAAAAAGTAATTTTCCATGGCAAAGATGTCAGACTAAAATAAGGTTTTTGAAATTTACTTTTAAAATTAATTGACTGTGTAACCCAGGTACACACTTCCAATAACTCTTTAAGATTACATAAGAAATTAGTAATTTGTTGCATACTACATTGTTCTTGGGAGTTTCCTTTTTGTTTGAGAGAAATAAAAAAGTAAGAATATGGTACATCAAAATGCCACATGAAAGCATTACTGGCCTGAACATGCAATGAGAAAAGTGGATGTATATTACTATGACCTGAAGAAGAAGAAACAATATTGCCTTTTGTTATTTTGTGAGAAAAGATCATAATTTCTTTCTCATTATCTCAACAGTAACATATTAAAATGATGCTATCCAATATTATTTCCAAGCTTGGTGCCTTTAGTGAAAATCTTTAGCATGAAGATACAACACAGCTATTCAGACAGGCAGTTCTTCGGAAATTGTAGCATAACCAGTTATGGGTGAACTACACAATAGCTCTCATATTAGTTCATTCCTGTGTGTTCATACTACTGTTTTCAGTTTAATTTGATACTGCAAATATCTTAATAATAAAGATTAGAATATAAATGTATAAAACTAAGAAACAAGCAAGCAATAATCTTTCTTCATACCCTGACAGAGCAATCCTGTGTATTCAGAATTAGATCCCATTCTGTTTTTATTAAATCATATTTAGGATTACAGTTGGACAGAATGTATAAAATATATTTTACATTTGTCCAGTTAATCTCATTCTAACATGTTGAAATATTATGCAAGGTTATGTCCTCAAATGCTCGTTGCTTAGGAAATAACAAGTTGTTCTGCAGCCTCTAACTATCTCTACATGACAAGCATATCTCATTGATATAAGAGTTTAATTGTCATGGTTTCCATGAAGAAGCCAGGGATTTGTAGATAAGTGGCAGGCCCATAGCCAGGATTTCGATTCGGGGGGGGGGGGGGGCTGAGTTTGTTTCCGGGGGGGGGGGGGGAGTTTGAGTGAAAGAGGGTATCGTTACCCCAATACCACCATGTATATGGGATATATTGGGATATATTGAGTATGGTGATCAGATACGAATAAACATAACAATTTAAATAATGCACCAGTAAGGCCTTTTCGTGAACCACCATGAGAATTTCGGGGGGGGGGGGGGGGGGGCTGAAGCCCCTCAAGCCCCCCCCCCCCCCCGGCTACATGCCTGATAAGTGGCATTCCCTATTCTTTCCTCAGTTCCCATTCTTCCTCCCAGAACTATAGTTTCCAGAAGGGGGATTGTTTTTTCAGCTATTTCAGGATTTCAGTGCCATCTCACATACATAGGAACTTGCCCAGTTGAGCTCTATAGCTCCGAGTAGACATGTTGCAGAGTGAGTTAGTGGTGTGATATACATATACATAAACACCTATTATTAAAATTGTTGGAAGTTTTCGCTCCAAAACAGATCATTTTAAAGAGGAGACAAAGAAAGGTATTCCTCCTCACACTTTTTTTTCCGGAGAATTGATTTTGTCCCTTTGGCCTCATAGGACTAGAATGGGCAAGATGTATCACAAGAGCTGCATGAGATCCACCAAGACTATGACCCCTAACACTTGTTCCTCCACAACATCCTCCTTTTTGCCCCCAGTGACCAATTACACTCTGGCCAGAGGGTCACGTCCAGTCTATTCCCCAACAAGGGAACAAACCAAAAAAGATGAATGAAGGTCAAAGAAGTGGATTTGATCCTTTGAAACACTATGGTGAATGGATGCTAGGACCTCTGCAAATTGTCCATCCTGTTATAAAGAAGTAGACAAGCATGGACTTAAACAGGAGCAGGAAAAATTAGATAATTGACTCTGGATATTTATTCATTTACAGTATTTATATTCTGCCCTTCTCACCCTGAAGGAGACCCAGAGCGGATCACAAGGCACACATAAACAGCAAACATTCAATGCTGTGTTTAGACATACAAGACAGATAGACAGACAAATAGAGGTATTTTGACATTTCCAACTTTGGCGCCTGAAGGTTATGCTTGATTTTAGCCATAGGGGGTGCTGTCACTTCATCTACTATGATGTCGGGTCATTTTGATCATACTTCCTCCTTGTGCTTTGATCACCGGAATTTTTATGGTGTCATGAAATACCTCTCTGCTTTAAGCGGTTTGTAATTTCTCTACTCACAGTTCAGCTGTTTTGAACTGCTTATGTGGACAGTAAACTAGGCTTAACAGTCGGATGCTCAATCCGACTTGGTCTTCGAACTTACCACCTTCCGATCGGCAGTGATCTATTACTGCTGGTGATTAACCAGCTGTGCTATATTCAGGGCCAGCTGGAGATTATCATACTAGTGTAGCATGTAACAAAAAACAAGCTATCTAGATGCTACATCTGACGGCTACATCGAATGGAGTGGAATTATGTGAGTGCCTTTGTCTATGTCATGCAGGAGAATTATGTGAGTGCCTTTGTCTATGTCATGCAGCTTGATTGGATAGGTTGATGTCATAATTTGATTTGATACTACCTGAGACTCCTAAGGAACCAACAACTGAATGAAAAACTGCTGGTGAGTTCCTACCACTATACTATAGACAGTGTCCTAAGCTACTGCATCTGTGCATGGCTTGGAAACTGGAAAATGGCAGACAAGAAGGTGCTCTCAAGGTTCACCACTATTGTACAGAGAAGCATTGGTTTCTCTCTCCCCTTTCCAGAAGGACTTTATAGATCTTGCAGCTTTAAGAAAGGTCAGAGCAGTCTTGGGGATCAATCTCACCCAGCATATTATTATTATCATTATTATTATTATTATTATTATTATTATTATTATTATTATTGCCATCTGACACGGCACAGGGTGACTAAAACAAGGAGAAGCAGACTGAGAGGTAGCTTTTATCCTAGAGTTGTGGTTATGTTGAACTTCATGGTTTCACATTGATGTGGCATTGGGGGCTGTGCGGTGGTGGTTGGGGTGTGGTAGGATGGGTGTGTTGTTTTGTGTGTTTTTTTTGTCATGTCAGGAGCAACCGCTCCTGTTGTGAGAGAATTGGCCATCTGCAAGGACGATGCCCAGGGGACGCCTGGATGATTTTTGATGTTTTATCATCCTTGTGGGAGGCTTCTCTCATGTCCCCGCATGAGGAGCTGGAGCTAATAGAGGGAGCTCATCCGCCTCTCCCTGGATTCGAACCTGCGACCTGTCGGTCTTCAGTCCTGCTGGCACAGTGCTTTAACTCACTGCGCCACCGTTTTGTGGTATGTCCTGGGGAAGGCATTTAATTTCATTGTGAAATAGTACAATGACAATAAAGCTATTATATTCTATTCTAATAGTTGCCAAACAGAGCATATTGGATTTGGGTTGACAATAAGTACCTGAGGATCAAAGGATGTCTATCCACCCAATTCCTTATAGACAACAAGGGATTACAGAATGGCAGATTCAGGCTATAATAGTTTGTCTTGTGGTGACATTTGATTATTAGAACCTCCATAAACATCTAGTTAGTGTGGAGTCTTGGAAAAGCAAAGTAATAAATACCCTCTCGATGGCAATTTTTTTGTCCCCTTGCAGAAATGATTTCTGGATTTTTCCTGAAAAATTTGGGGGCAAAAGGTTCAGTTGTTACTCAAAGCCTACCAACTTTCTCACTGAAGTTTCCTTACAAGCTATGTAAAGCTGTCTCTTCTCTTACTGTATTTAGACTGTCCTCTCTTTGAGGAATTGGGTGAAGATTTAATACATAACTTTTAAAGATGATTTCCTCCTCTGCACAACCATTAAACTTTCTCAGAAAAGTCACCTCAAAATCATTCACTTTATTTTCAACCAGAGAAATTTCACTCAACTTTGCTTACATTTCCCCATGGAAAAGGGAAAAAAACCCACTAAAACTTTCTCAAAGGTTTGAGTTCAACATTTGTAGTCATTCCAACACTGCGTAATTCTTTTCCTCCTGAATGATTGCAGAGAATTTTGCACTGCAGCTACAAGAGGCAGCAACAGCAACCGTGCTAAAATCTTAGCCACCATCCTGTGCTATAAAATAAGATAAAATAAAAAATTCAGCATCTTCTTCAGGGTCTCTGAAATGTTACATCTTGGAATGATCACCATGGATACATTTTGTTCCTACTACAGATATTTCTAAAGCAGCTTCTTTCCCGTGAGACTTGTAGAAGGTAGAAGGCAATGTTCTCTCCAATGCCAAAAAGGAAGTGAAGATAGCGCTGTGCCAAACTGGTCATCTTGTTTCCCAAAATGTTCCCCATGAAAGACTTTTAAAGTCCTACCTCATTCTCAGGTCTTATAATATTTTGTGTCTACCATAACACTGCAGGAGTCACATTTTTTCCTCTTTCAGTTATACAACTTTTTTTTTTACAGCTTCCCCAGTTGTCCTCAGTTGCTGATCTTAAAAAGTCCTGTAGGAAGAATTATCTTAAGACATCTTCACCTGGGTTAATTGAAGTGTGGAAAGTTGGACTTGCTGCTGGATACTACAGAGGTGATTGTATAATGAATACAGGGGCGGCTCAACCATTACGCAAAGTAAGCATTTGCAGTATAGTTGATTTTGCCCAGGGGTGCTCTTGAGGCACTCTTGGGGGAAAACAGACCTTGACATATGCAAGTTGTAGTTACTGGGATGTATAGTTCACCTAAAATCAAAGAACATTCTGAATTCCACCAGTGATGGAATTGAACCAAATATGGCACACATAACTTCCATGATGAACATAAAATATATATCAGTGATTGGTTTGGGGGGGGGGGGGGCAAAATACTGTTTGCTTACCATTGACAATTACCTAGGGCCACCTCTGAATGAATGCCAGGGTAATCAGTCACATTTCTTGGTTGTCTCAGATAATCACAAAAATTTTAACCTCAACCATGAGAATTTCTTTGGAAGTTTCTTTCTATCAAATTCCTTTCTATCAAATAGAATGAGAATTGCTGAAAATATGTGCAAGAAAAATCATCACAGCGTGACTCAGACTGCTTATGAACATAACAAAGGACGGGCAATTCAAAGGTTGTAATTAAAATATCTCGACTAAAAATTAATTACCAAAACACATTAGGTAGGATTAGGTTTTTTGTAACTGGGGCTTGTAAGGAAGGCATCAGAAAAAAGGTAGCTGCCCCCAGTTACGATTGGGGACCTGCTACCATTTAACAAATGAAACTGAGTACGTGCACCACAAAAATGAAAATAAAGCCTTTCATGTCCTTATTTGTTCACAGTGCAATGCTAGGAAACCCTAAGAGATAAATTATACACAATGTGTTTAACTAGGAGTAACTTTAAGACTGTGTACCATTTAAGCCAGCCTTTTTGTTCCACAGGCAGTTATGCTCCCATATGAATTGAAACCATCAAACACAGGTAGAGGTATTATTATTTCTTACTTGCCTCTCTTCATAGCTTAAGGTGGGTTACAACTTAGCTAAAACACTAGGCTTGGGCGGTTTCATTTGTTAATTTCGTAATTCGTTATTAATTCGTATTTAAATTAGCTTACGATCCAATATTGAGCCATGCAGGACTACTGTGAGGAGTAATTAAAAATCGAAACAATTTTTCCAATTTATTTCGTATTGTTTCGTAATTGTTTCGTAATTGGTTCAAAATTGTTTCGAAATTGTTTCGTAATTGTTTTGTAATTATTTCCATATGTCTGGTGCAAGTTTTATAGTTGTTGTTTGTTTTATCAATGATAAAAAATAAATTATCACACCAACAGTCAACAACAGAGGGAGAGGGAAGCTTCAGAAGTTCCCCCTGTCCCATTTGGAGGGTTTTTTAGCATATTGCGCAATCGCGTCCGCCATTAACGAATCGATTCGTAATTTTACGAAATTTCGTATGTTTTGAACTTTTTTAAAGGAAAATTTCTGAATTCTTTAAAAAAAACAAAACGCAAGGGCCCCCCTAAAAATGAAACGAGTTTAGAACCAAATTTTTCCGTTGTTACCCAAGCCTATAAAACACATAAACAAATTGCTCCCCCCTCCCCGCAACATGAGGGGTGGTGATGGAATTTTTGCTCCCTTCTATGAAAGTGAGAGCAAAAAGTAATCCTGGCTCGGGCTCTCTGGGGTGGAGTCAGCGTGGCTATGTGATTCCACCCCTGCTCTCCATTCAGGTTTCCAGCACCGACCCACCTTCCTGCCCATTTACAGGGTACTTTTTAAGGGTTGCCATTGGGGTCGGATAGGAATCCCCCCTATTTCATTGGGGGGGGGGGGTTGCCTACCCTACACTGTTCACTTGGGGTCAATTGGGTGTGGGAAAACAGGAACAGATGTACATCCTGGTGTACACCTAAGGCACCTCTTTATGGTGTAGGCCATAAATGGAAGTCCTCAACTGTGGTCAGGGCAGCTCAACCCATTACGCAAAGTAAGCATTTGCAGTATAGTTGATTTTATCAGGGGCGTTCTTGAGGCACTCTTGGGGGAAAATAGACCTTGACATATGCGAGTAGTAGTTACTGGGATATATAGTTCACCTACAATCAAGGAGCATTCTGAACTCCACCAATGATGGAATTGAACCAAATATGGCACACAGAAGTCCCATGACAAACAGAATATATATATACTGTTTGCTTACTGTTGAAAATTACCTAGGGCCACCTCTGACTGTGGTTTAAGCAACCAAGGTGAGGGTGAACAGAAATGCGAGGCCAATTCTGGTCTCAATATCCTCTGGAATTGGGAAAGAACTTTACATCCGTTCCCTGAGCAGTCACTCTGGAATCAACAGTTTGTTGTGTCTGGGGACCCAGGTGTCTCTCCAATTGTAGCTGAGGAGTAGGTCTTGAATGGCCACTGCCTTGGCTTGGTGCACACCAAGTTTGTGCCCTTTAAATTGATTGGCAGGTCACATAGTAGCTGACTGGTAATATTAATAAAAGTTGGCCATAATTTAACCCAAAAACTGTTGTGCTGACTCGTTATTTCGCTGGTTGGGAAGCAAATACATAATCATTTAAAAGCATTCCATAAATATATACATATTAAAACATATTTCCATAACATATATATTAAAATACACAAAACAAAAGTTAGACATAGAATGGAATTTTAAAATTTGTCACTAACACTGTCTGGGTAAGCCTACTCCCAGTTGATTTTTAAGTCCACCACGGCCCAAAGTGACTTAATTGACATCCATGAAATTTGTTGGGGTCTTTTAGTCCCTCTGGTGGAGGTAGATTTTGGCATGAAACATCTGGGGAAAAGTTTTAAGGCTCCTTCACCCATTAATATTAATTCCAGGAGAGAAATCCAGACATGTTTACTTGAGCATGAAAATAGGAAGTTATCTTAAACGGTATATATATATATTCAAGGTAGAATGTATTCTAGCCCATGGAGGACTTATTTTGAGATTGTGTCATCTAGGATTGCAAGCACAGTCAGAAACTCTGGTCTACATGGCATTTCTATACTCTTGGGATTAGATAAAAGAAAGAGAAATGTCAAAGTAATTGTAGACAATCACTAATTTTTGATTTGCCAATTAAAGCATTACAGCTTTGAAAGAGTGTTGCTTCTCCTTGAATTTTAAAAAAGTGATTGACCCCACCATTGTCCATTTTCAATTACCTTTTTAAAGTTGATGACCAAGAAGAAAAACTGCATAGTGTTGCTATAGTGTTACTGTTGCTAGCTGCGATGCACCAATGTCAGTACAAATGCTAAGGCTTGATAAACCAGAAATTAGGTTTTAATTTTATTCCACACCAGGGCATGCATGTATTTGTTTACTCTGCCACCAAATCAGAAATATATGCATTAAATTCTGATGACTGGCTTACCATATAATAAGGCAAGGGTAGGGAATGTTGTCAGACCACAACATCAATTAGTCTTGGCAAGAATAACCAATACTGAATGATCCATGTTTTGTAGTCTATCGATGTCTGGAAAATTATAAGCTATAAGCTCCCCTTTGGTAGTGTTTTCAACTGTATGTTTTTTATCTTTATTATTGTACCCATGGTATGAAAACTCTTCGCCCTTGCTCTGGCATCTCTTCTTGTTTGAGTGACTATTGAGATCTCAGCCAGGATTATTCACATTTTCATGTGATATCCATATTTGTTCTGGTACGGCTGTACCAGGAGCTCCAGCTTATCTTGCTATTTGTTGAGTGTTGTATGTTTTTTAAAGTTCTGTGCATTTGCAGTTAGATGGCTTTCCTTACTTTGCAGTTATTGGGTCAATGACCTGTCAATTATCATTAGGTTTTCTAATTCCACCCCCTTTTTGGGTTTTGGAGGGAATAGGAGCCATTTTAGATCAGTCCACACAGAGAAGTCTTTCTTACAGGACTTAAACCAGGACCTCCTGTAAAAGGCTTCATCATTTACAGCGTGGCCAGGGAGAAATAGCCCCATAGCTTGGCCAGGGATATACAGTCTCAGCACAGCTTTTCCTGGGGACTTTACAGTTTGCTGAGGAACTTACATCCTCTCAGCTCTCTTGCTAGGGATCCAGTCCCACAGCGCTTCAGCCAGCCATCACTGGGAAGTGAACATCTTCCTCCTCCTGGAAGTTCTGCAAAGGTCTCTGTTCAGTAAGGGCCCTTCGTGGCAACCACAAAGCAGATTGGACCGGATGTAGGGGCCCCACACCAACAGAAGAGAAGACAGATTGCCCAGGGTAGAGGTCGGGGATTTTCCCAACAGTGAAGGAACAAGTTGCCTGCCCTTGGGAGCAAGATCGAGAAAGCCAACAGTTTATTAAGAAAACTTTGAATCCAATCATTGAAGCCTTGTTATTTGTTCAGTAATAAAGATTTTGTTGCATCTTTAAAGACTTTGAAGCCCATCTTTTCAGGAAAATCCCAAAAAACCTCTCTCTGAGGCATCCCGTTGGGCTCCCCGTTGGGCTCACAGAAATTAAGTCCTGTTTATAGTCTTTTATAGGAGGCCAGCGCGTGACAGCACAATATTGATGGAGAAGATAGCAAGGATTAAAGGCTGGAAGGAAAGAGAAAGACAGGTTGAGAATAGGTGGCTTCTATTGCTCTCTCATTTACTGTGTAAATGCCCATTCTGATCATAAGCAAGAAACCCTATAAAAAAAAAACAGGACAAATGGTTGCACCTGAGAACAGTTAGACATGTTTCTGACAAGATGGAGAATGAAGCACTTGATTTCATACTAAGCAGTTCCCAGAATCTGGATAGAAATGTTGCTGAAATGCCTAGAAACAAATTCAGCATCTGTTTGACCGAATCAATCCTTGACAGAGATTTCCAAACAGACCAACATTTTATTCTATAACAGCAAATTTATCAAAATTTTTAATTTATTACATTTTAATACAACAAACTAACCAAAGACCAGTTATTGAAACTGACACTGAAAATGGAGAGCTGATAATTCCCGATCCTTTTAAAGAAGCATGGAAGTAATTGAAAACCACCAGTAAGAGAGTTGGGACATCCAGATGAGAGAGATGTTGCTCAAATGCATGGCATGGGTACCTGCAGTTCTCAGGTTTACTACTAAAATAACCAGATATTTTCTTCATCTCGAGGAAAAGACAGCATGTTTTTGTTCTCACTTCTTACAAATTTTGTTTGTTTGCATTTTTCCCACACATTTCAAGGTAAAACTGTGGAAAAGAGGCAAGATATGAGCTTCCATGTCTAGGGGAAATGATGGTACTGCCATTGGCCATCAGTGATTTCCCAGAATAGTTTACCTCAGCATGTTCCCCATCTTT
Organism: Anolis sagrei; assembly: GCF_037176765.1. NCBI lineage: Eukaryota > Metazoa > Chordata > Lepidosauria > Squamata > Anolidae > Anolis > Anolis sagrei. The sequence continues at coordinate 156,976,928 of NC_090023.1, forward strand.
TGTCGGTATGGATCCACCTAAAAATAAAAGAAAGTGTGCATCAATGCCTTCAAGGCTAACATGGAAGTTAAAGAAGATATCAACCTGAAGAAGGCATGGACAGCTGGCTGGAACTTCAGCAGTTTCAATGCAACATTTTATTTCAGGAGCTGCTTGAGTAGTAACCTATATTTCAGGCCTATATCTCAGGATTTGATCCTGGGTTTTCTATTTATCCCAGATTATCTGGCAGTGCAGACTCATATAATCCAGTTTAAAGCAGAAAAGCTGGAATCAGATCCTGGGATATTGGGCCTTTCTGGAAGGGCCCTTAGTGAAGCTATAATATCTGTGTATCTGTCCGAACGTATCTCCCTCTACGCCCCACCTCGGAGTTTGAGATCATCTGGGGAGGTCCTGCTCTCGACCCCACCTATATTACAAGTGAGGTTGGTGGGGACAAGGAGCAGGGCCTTCTCAGTGGTGGGCCCTCACCTGTGGAACTCACTCCCGGGGGAAATTAGGTCATCAATATCCCTCCTCTCCTTCAGGAGGAAACTAAAAACGTGGTTGTGGGATCAGGCCTTCAGGCAATCTAACAACTAGATAAGGATAACTAGACGACTAGGACTGACAGGACTGACAAAGTGGAATTGAAATCTGGACTATGAGATGGCGAACGCTGAGCGTTAATTAGGTGAAATCGGTTGTATTGGTTTTATTGTTGCAATGTAGAAACTGATTGTTAATTGTTTAATTGCTGCTATATTGTTTTTATTCTACTGTTATGTTGATGCCGGCATCGAATTGTGCCTTTGTAAGCCACCCTGAGTCCCCTCCGGGGTGAGAAGGGCGGGGTAGAAATAACCGAAATAAATAAATAAATAAATAAAAGACTTGAAAATTGTAAATTTTATTCTAACTGCGAAAAGAGCACTAAAACAAATGCAAATTGATAGTAAAACAAGCAAAAAAGAGGTTTGAGGATCAAATTGTTAAAAGGAAAAGAGAAAAAATGATATATTTAGTTCAATGAATAGCAACCGACAACCCAGGGAAGTGGTAGGATAGCTAGGTGTCAAAGAACTGGATAGGAGCACAAAAAGAAGAAAGGAAACTGCAGACAAGTGACATCAGTCTTCACCATGAAATAAGTGAAATAACTGATATTCCTCCAATGCCTTCCTTAAAACAATACATTTAACATGTGGAAGTTTCCCCGTCTTCACCATGAAATAAGATGGGGAAACTTCCACATGTTAAATGTATTGTTTTAAGGAAGGCATTGGAGGAATATCAGAAGTAAGAAAGTTTTAATGCTAATTGTCAAATTTCAAAACCAAGAGTCACTGAGGACAGATGGCACTTCTCCAAGAATTCTGAAAGAACTGCAATGTGAAACGGCTGAACTTCTAACAAAAATATGCACATCATTAAAATCAGCCTTTCTACCCAAGGACTGGGTGGTTGCCAATGTCACACTAGGGTGTTTTTTTTTTTGTTTGTTGTTGTTAAGATTCAGAGGGGAATTTGAAAATTGCAGAGTTTTCTATCAAAGTTGTTGTAAATAAATTGGTAGAAAGCATTTTTAAAGAAGTGTTTAATATACAAAACAAAGTAAAGTTTCACTGCAGGATGATTAGATTGACAGTTTTAGAACCTCTCTGAAATCAGGAGATTACATGGGATACAAACCTGGCCTAAGGTTGGAGCTCCCTCTGTCAGCTCCAGCTCCCAATATGAGGATGAGAGAAGCCTCCCACAAGGATGATAAAACATTAAAAACCTGGGCTTTCTCTGGGCAACGTACTTGCAGACAGCCAATTCTCTCACACCAGAAGCAACTTCCAGTTTCTCAAGTTGCTCCTGACATGAAAAAAGTGAATGTCTACAATGTTCTCCTCATTTTGTAGAGCTGATTTTTGCCTTGCATCTGGGATACACAAGAGTCAGTTGCAAGCCCCCTTGTTTTTACAGAACCTGAACTTTCTTAGAATTTTTTAAAAATGCTGTATCATTCCTGATGCCTGTTGCAGTGTGAATTGGGAGTGTACATTTTGTGGACACTTTGTCTCCGAGCTGTCATTCAAACTGCATTATAGTGTCTGTGTAAAACGGTCCTAGATGTTATACAGAATGCATATACCTGGGAACAAAATGATTAATCAATTTCCCCTCTGCAATGGAATTTTCCCAGCTATCTAATCAACAATATGACAAGGAAGCATACTTGGAAAATTAAACCCATATGTATCCTCTCATGAAATCACAAAACACATGTGTAGGTGAGGAAAATTGGGCCTCTTTTACTTCTTCAGGAAACATTTCTACATTACAATCAAATAAAAGCATGTCTGGTTTGATCCTATGTTCACCTCTCAAGTGGTTCAAATTAATAAATCAACTAATGCAAAACTGGAGATGCTACAGATTCATCTGGTTTTTTCACAAGACCACAAATTGGAAGCAGAAGAATGGCCTGGAACACTATATTGTCTGTAAACAGTGCCCCACTGGAATTATTTGTATTAAAATCCACATGTCATGCCAGACTAATTTGATCACTTTTTTCAATAGAGTTACAAGCTGGGTAGATGCTAGGAATGCCTTGGATGTAGCGTACCTAGATTTCAGTAAGGCCTTTGACAAGGTCCCCCATGACCTTCTGGCAAACAAACTAGTCCAATGTGGGCTACGCAAAACTACGGTGAGGTGGATCAGTAATTGGTTAAATGGACGAATTCAGAGGGTGCTCACCAATGCTTCCTCTTCATCTTGAAAAGAAGTGATGAGCGGAGTGCTGCAAGGTTCTGTTCTGGGCCCGGTCCTCTTCAACATCTTTCTTAATGACTTAGATGAAGGGCTAGAAGGCAGGATCATCAAGTTTGCAGACGACACCAAATTGGGAGGGATAGCCAATACTCCAGAGGACAGGAGCAGGAATCCAATACGATCTTGACAGAGTAGAGAGATGGGCCAAAACTAACAAAATGAAGTTCAACAGTGACAAATGCAAGGAACTCCACTTAGGCAGAAAAAAACAAAATGCAAAGATACAGAATGGGGGACAATGCCTGGCTCGAGAGCAGTACGTGTGAAAAAGATCTTGGAGTTAAACATGAGCCAACAATGTTTAACATGAGCTAACAATGTGATGTGATGGCAAAAAAAGCCAATGGGATTTTGGCCTGCATCAATAGGAGCATAGTGCCTAGATCTAGGGAAGTAATGCTACCCCTCTATTCCGCTTTAAGCAATAAACATTAACAGTAACATGACACGTTTAAAAACCTATGGCTGGGCCAAATGTAATAATTTTTTTTTAAAAAAAAATAATGCTGGGCATGACAAGGAGAGGGATGAAATGTGCAGACAATCTTAAATCACTAATAAAGAGCATTTAGGGACATATTGGTGGGAGTTTCCTTATTCTGGGAAGGCACACTGAAACAACCACATTTTCAGGCTCCTCCTAAAGACTGCCAGAGTTGGGGCTTGCCTAATGTCCTTGGGGAATGAGTTCCAGAGTCGAGAGGCCACCACCGAGAAGGCTCTCTCCCTCGTCCCCACCAATCGCGCTTGCGATGGTGGTGGGAGCGTGAGCAGGGCCTCTCCAGATCGATCATTTGGAAATCTCTTCGATCGTGTGGGTTCATACAGAGAGATGCAGTCACACAGGTAGGTGGATCCCGAGTCGTTTAGGGCTTTGTAGGTTAGCACCTGCACCTTGAATTGGGACCGGTATAAACAGTTGACTGAAATTTCATGAAAGATAGCATCTGGAAAAAGCACCCAAATGACAAACAAAAATGATTTGTGTTTTTTAAACCTCATTTTCCATGTCACTGGTAAAGCATTGGGGTTTTTAGTTTGCTGAGTATGAGAGGGGGCAGAGTTAGGAAAACATTTTTTTTTTGGCTTTTAAAAAATTTATGAAATGATAAATGGTACAAATAGGCTGGACTCTTTTACTGCTCTTTTACTGCTACCATATTTTGATGTATTTGAGATTATTCTGTAGTGTATATTTGAGGGGGGCGGGATTCAAGGAGTGTAATTCAGTGGCTGTTAGGAACTATAAGATACTGAACCCACTCTTGGTATTGGGATGCTATTAAATGCTGGAATTCCAAGAGCATCTGGTTAGCCGGTATTGGAAATAAAATGTTGGGCTAAATAGACTTTCAGTATGACCCCACAAGACTCTTCTTATGCAAGCATTGAAACTAAAGGCCTGTGCTTAAAGAGTCTTGAAAGGCACTATCCATAGTGCTGAACCTATTGGAAAGCTAGGGCTGAGATTCAGCACTTTGGACAGCTCCCATAGACAATACAGCTCCCATAGAGTTTCTGAAACCCTGGGTAATACATATAGATTTAGAGCAGTTTGACGGAACTTCCAGAGCCAATGCTGTGAAATCATGGGAGTTGTAGTTTTATGAGGTACCTCAGCAAGCTAAACAGCTCAGCATTCCATAACATTGATCCATGGCAGTTAAAGTGGTGTCAAACTGCATTCATTCTACAGTGTAGATCAGGTACGGACAAACTTCATCCCTCCAGGTGTTTTGGACTTCAACTCCCACAATTCCTTTTTTAATATATGTTTTTATTGCCGACACTGGTAGAATGATATCACAATCCATCACCATTTCCAGTAGTTTGTAAGGAATTGTGGTAGTTGAAGTCCAAAACACCTGGAGGGCCAAAGTTTGCCCATACCTGGTGTAGATGCACCTCAAGAAGAAACTCAGGAAGCCAACACCTGTCAAAGTCCCTGCTGAACTGGCCCCCAAATCCAGTCCACCATTCTGCACCTCCAGTGACCAATCAATTGCCTCTGAGAAATCTATAACGGGGAAGGAGTACAACCAAAACATCTTATCTGTCTCTCCAAAAAAGACCACTCACATTTCCTGTAAGTGTGCCTTGGATACAGGAAACTGGTATACAAGGTGAATACAGCTTCTGGTACTGGAATGCTCTTAAATGCTGGAATTCATATTCACATTAGCACATTCCAGTGGTCCTTCTTGCAAGTGCAAGATATACAAGCAGTAAGAGAGCTAGAATTTAGGGCCTCTGATTGTGATGGGTTTCAAAATATATGTATGCATGGGTATATAAATAGATAAATAGATCCATTTAATGTTTCTGTCTTCATTCTACTTTCTGTTAGAATAATACACTCTACCTTTGGCAATGCTGTGGGGTTGTTTAAGATGAATAGAGATAGGAGTCTTAGCATGTCTGTATTCACCCCTCCTCTTTACAATGACCAAAGGTCATTGTGGGCCCTTCTACACAACCATATAACCGAGAATATCAAGGCAGAAAATCCCACAATATCTGCTTTGAACTGGGTTATCTGAGGCCCCTTCCACACAGCTGAATAAAATCCCACATTATTTGCTTTGAACTGGGATATAGGGCAGTGTGGACTCAGATAACCTACAAACAGATATTGTGGGATTTTCTTCCTTGATGTTCTGGGTTATATGATTGTGAGGAAAGGCTGTAAATCCCCATTGCCTTATATTCCAGTTCAAAATAGATAATGTGGGATTTTATTCAGTTGTATGGTAGCTGCCTATATTGTATTGCTGGTTTATTGTGTGGTTTCCAAGCTATATGGTCATGTTCTAGCAGCATTTTCTTCTGATGTTTCCCCTGCACCTGTGGCTAGTATCTTCAGAGGATCTTTTGAAGATACTAGCCACAGATCCTTTGAAAATGCCAACCACAGGTGCAGGAGAAATATTGGGAGAACATGGCCATATAGCTCGGAAAACACATGACATCCCTGCATCTATATTGTAGGATTATATTCCATATTATGTTTCCATACACTATGGAATTCTGGGTGGAGTAGCTTTCCCAGATCTTTCATTTTTTCTGAAAAAGACTGTTGGTGCCTCACTGGATTACAGCTTTCAAGGTTCTGTGGCAATTAAAGTTAGTGTCAAACTGTATAAATTCCTGGGTTGCTTGAGTTTTCTGGGCTGTTTGGCCATGTTCCAGAAGCATTATCTCCTGATGTTTCACCTACATCTATGGCAGTTATCCTCAGAGGTTGTGAGGTCTGTTGGAGACTAGGCAAGTGAGGTTTATATATATGTTGAATGCCCATGTTAGGAGAAAGCGCTCTTGTCTGTTTGAGGCAAGTGTGGATGTTGCAACTGGCCACTTTGTTTAGCATTGAATGGCCTTGCAGCTTCAAAGCCTGGCTGCTTCTAGCTGGGGGGTCCCTTGTTGGGAGGTGTTAGCTGGCCCTGATAGTTTCATGCCTGGAACTCCCCTGTTGTTTGAGTGTTGCTCTTTATTTGTCCTTATTTTAGAGGGTTTTTTTATTACTGGTAGCCAGATTATGTTCATTTTCATTGTTTCCTCCTTTCTGTTGAAACTATCCACATGCTTGTGGATTTCAGTGGCTTCTCTGTGTAGCCTGACATGGTGTTTGTTACAGTGGTCCAGCATTAGTACAACACATTAATTCCACTGTGATGATGGGCCCTCAGTGGAAATTGTCCACATGATTGTGGATTTCAATGGCTTCCCTGTGTAGTCTGACATGGTGATTGTTAGAGTGGTCCAGTGTTAGTACAACACATGTATTAATTCCACTGTGATGATGGACCCTCACTGGGGTTGGTCAATCCATAAAACTGCAGAGGAAATGTTTTGCAAACGTGAGATTTATTATGGAAGGCTTTTAATGTCCATAGCCAGAATCATGGGTTGCTGTGAGTTCTTTGGGTTGTATGACCATATTCCTAACTTCCTGACTGTGAGAGCTGTTCAGCAGTGGAACTCTCTGCCCCGGAGTGTGGTAGAGGCTCCTTTTTTGGAAGCTTTTGAACAGAGGCTGGATGGCCATCTGTCGGGGTGCTTTGAATGCAATTTTCCTGCTTCTTGGCAGGGACTGGATGGCCCATGAGGTCTCTTCCAACTCTATGATTCTATGTGGTAATGTATAAGGTCCATGTAACAGGGGGGCATGGTCAAATGGGAAATAGTCTGCATAATGCTTGTTGGGTTGCTGTGAGTTCTTCAGGCTGTATGGCCATATTCCAGTAGCATTCTCTCCTAACGTTTCACCCGCATCTGTGGATGGCATCTTCAGAGGTTTTCTGAGCTTGCCCCCAAGAAAGGGATTATTTACTTATTTATTTATGACATTTATATGCCACCTTTCTCACCCCGAAGGGGACTCATAGTGGCTTACTATACACACACACACACACACACAATATATTATATTATTAGCATAGTACAATATCAGTATTAAATATTACTATATTGTAGTATACCATTACATTATAATATTATTAGTAATATTACATGTAATATAAATATATAATTATAATATGATAATATCATATATATATATATCATATATATGATAATATCATATATATATATATAATAATACAAATATAATATTATTATTATAGTATTATTATTAGTATTATAGTATTATTAGTATTAGTATTGGGAGCCCCCGGTGGTGCAGTGGGTTAAAGCACTGAGCTGCTGAGCTTGTTGACCGAAAGGTCACAGATTCGATTCCAGGGAGCGGCATGAGCTTCTGCTGCTAGCTCTAGCTTCTGCCAACCTAGCAGTTTGCAAACATGCAGATGTGAGTAGATCAATAGGTATCGCTCTGGTGGGAAGGTAACGGCGCTCCATGCAGTCATGCCAGCCACATGACCTTGGAGGTGTCTAGGGACAATGCTGGCTCTTCGGCTTAGAAATGGAGATGAGCCCCACACCCCAGAGTCAGACATGACTGGACTTAATGTCAGGGGACAACCTTTATCTTTACCTTATTTATTTATTTATTTAATTACAGCTTTTATGTTCCGCCCTTCTCACCCCACAGGGGACTCAGGGCGGATTACAGTGTACACATGTATGGCAAACATTCAATGCCAATTTTTGACATACAAACATATACAGACATAGACAGAGGCTATTTAACTTTTTCTGGCTGCCAGGGGAGCTGTCGCTTTCATCGTCAATCTGAGACGCTGATGAAGCACTTCTGCATTCCCCCCATGCTTCCCCGCTGGAATGCTTTGCTGGAGTCTTCTTTATGGCCTCATAAATCAGTTAATTTAGCCTCCCCACACTTTAAGGGGGTTTTTTTTGTCGTGTGAGGAGTTGCTCCTGTTGTGAGAGAATTGGTCGTCTGCAAGGACGTTGCCCAGGGGACGCCAGGATGATTTGATGTTTTTATCCTTGTGGGAAGCTTCTCTCATGTCCCCGCATGAGGAGCTGGAGCTGACAGAGGGAGCTCATCCGCCTCTCCCCGGATTCGAACCTGCGACCTGTCGGTCTTCAATCCTGCCAGCACAGGGCTTTAACCCACTGCACCACTGGGGGCTCCATACACTTTAAGGTGGTACCTAATTTTCCTACTTGACAGATGCCTACACACAATTGGTTGGAAACCCACTCCAACCCCGGCTGGATTCGAACTCATGACTTTTTGGTCAGAGTGATCTTAAGGCAGCTGCCATTCAGCCAGCTGCGCCACAATCCTGGTGCAGGTCCCAACAAATGATTCTCACAGGCAGCAACCAGCCAGGCCTTGAAACTGCAGGCGGCTTCCTTGCCGAGCCATCCTCATCCCCTGCAAGAGAAAAACACTCAAAAGGCATTAAAGGAGGGGAGAATCAAGGTGGCAAATTGGAACATTCACACTTCCTTCCAATAGACAAGAGTTCTTTCTTCCACCCTGGACATTCCACAGATATATAAACCTCACTTGCCTAGTTTCCAACAGACCTCACAATCTCTGAGGATGACTGCCATAGATGTGGGCGAAACATCAGGAGAGAATGCTGCTGGAAAGTTGCTCAGACAGTCCGGAAAATTATAAGATGATAGGTCCTGTTGAAGGCTTTCATGGCTGGAATCACTAGGTTCTGTTGAGGGTGCCACCAGTCCTTGTCCCCTCCTTTAATGCCTTTTTGAGTGTTTTTCTCTTGCAGTACATGGAAAGGGGATGAGGATGGCTCTGCAAGGAAGCCACCTCCTCTGCAAGGAAGCCACCTCCTTGCGGAGCCATCCTCATCCCCTTTCCACGCACTGCAAGAGAAAAACACTCAAAAAGGCATTAAAGGAGGGGAGAAGGACTAGTGGTACTACCTCTGAGGATGCTTGCCATAGATGCAGGCGAAACGTCAGGAGAAAATGCCTCTGGAACATGGCCATATAGCCCGAAAAAACCCACAAGAACCTAATGATAGGTCCTTTTCGTCTTCGTGATCCTGAAGCTTCTGGAAAGCCGCTCGGGTGGGAAGCAACTCCACGCCAAGACCCCTTCTCGCGGGAGCTGGAGGAGAAACAGGGGAAGCTTCGGGAAGAAGTCCTCCCATCGGAGAAGGAAAAAAGAAAAGCATCCACCCTTCGGGGTGAAGAACAGGGAGGCGGCTTCCTTGCAGAGCCATCCTCATCCCTTGCAAGAGAAAAACACTCAAAAAGGCATTAAAGGAGGGGAGAAGGACTGGTACCCTCGCTTTGCCTCGCCTTGCTTTGGTACCATCATCATTCCCCATCGTGTTCTCCTCCTCTTCCCGGACAATAGACGCCTCTTCTTCTCAAGGCAACCCCTCCCTCTTCTCAAGGCAACACTGAGCACCCCCTTTTCCTCCTTCTTTCCTCCTCTTTGCCGGCAGTAGGTCTTCCTTTCCGCTTCTCCTCTTTCTCTCTCAATCTCTCTCTCTTTCTGCCTCCGGATTGGTCCCTGCGCTGTCCAAGGGTTGGCTGCAGGGCTGCTGAATAACAGGTGCAGAGAGAGAGAGAGAAAGAGAGAGAGAAATATAGCAGGAGGGAGGGGAAGAAGAAAGAGGAGGAGGGAGAGAAGGAGGGAGGGAGAGAGGAGGAGGAGAGCCCAGCAGCCGAGGAATGTTGCTCCATCCTCCCGCCGCCGTTTGTGGGGGACAACAGGGGTGCACCACCCCAAATCCGACCCGGGAGGAGATTGCAATGTGATTTCCCCCCCCCCTTTTTTCCCATTTTTCCCCATTCCGAATGCGGAAGAGGAGAGGAGGGGGAGAAAAAGAGAGAGATTGAAGGGAAGAGGAGAGGAGGCGGCTTCGTCGTCCGAGGAGGCGGCTTCGTTGGATTCTCTTCTACTTCTTCTTCTTCTCTGCTTCTAGATCTATTTTTGGGCTTTTTTGGGAAGAGCTGCACAAGGAGGATGGTATTTTGTGCCTCTTTTTTGGATGTCTCTGCCTCAATTGACGAGGAATGGGTCTCTTTGGGTTGTTTGAGCTGATTCAGCAGCGGCGGCAGGAAAAGGGAGGCTCTGATGCCGCGGGGAGGTGGGGGGAGATGTCCTTTTGGTAACTGACGCCTAGGTGTGGGTCGTCCTCGGTGTGGGTCGTCCTCTTCCTCGGACCCCCACCCCCCCAATGCCTGTGTTGCCCCCCGGGGGAGGCTGCGGGGCGCCCCTAGGAGGATGAGCGAAGGGGTCGCCTCCGCCGCCTCGCCGCCAAGTGCCGCAGCCTCTGCTGCCGAGGGCGGCGATGGCGGCCCCGATCCTCCTCCTCCTCCTCTTCCTCCGGCTGGTCGGGAGCTACGCTGCAGCGACTGCATCGTCTGGAACCGGCAGCAGACCTGGCTCTGCGTGGTGCCCCTCTTCATCGGCTTCGTGGGCTTAGGGTTGAGCCTCATGCTCCTCAAGTGGATCGTCGTGGGCTCCGTCAAGGAGTACGTCCCCACCGAGCTCATGGATTCCAAAGGCATCGAGCAGGACCCCTTCTTCCTCTCCAAACAGCCCACGACGCCGCCTAAAAGCGTCCAGCCGTCCGCCACGTCGAGGACGCCGAACAGGATCGGAACCCGCATTACCACCTTGCCCACGCGGCTGCCTGGCACGCGGGGACCCATCCGGGCCGGCACCCCGCGCTCCACAACGACGACAACGCGGCGGCACACTGTGGCGCCCCCTTTCTTCTCAAGCACCACCACAGCCACCACTCTCTTCGCCTCTTCTTCCCTCCCCACGAGCCCTCCACCCGCACCCTTCTGGCCTACTGCGGCATACACTACCTCCTCCTACAAGACCTATCTCCAGGACTCCGCGCCCTCCTGGACCTTATCGCCCTTCCAAGAGGGCAGCACCACTACTACCACCACCACCGTCCCGCCCGAGGCCAACACCAGCCCCAAATACCGTGAGTGCACCCCAAACTTGGTCTCAGACATGGAGGGGGAGAGTGGTATTTATTGGCGCCTCTTTGGCTTGTTGGTTTTCATTTCTGATCGTGTTTGGACGGCATCACTGTGCGTTGTTCAGCCTGAGGCATTGGATGTTTGCCTCCATATGGTTTTTAGTGTGTTGTCATCCGCCCTGAGTCCCTTTAGGCAGTGGTTCTCAACCTGGGGTCCCCAGATGTTTTGGCCTCCTAACAGCTGGGATTTCTGGGAGTTGTAGATCAAAAACATCTGAGGACCCCAGGTTGAGAACCACTGCTTTAGGGAGATGGGTTGGAATATAATTATTTATTAGGCGATCCTTCCTTGGACGAGTAAGATGGGTTTCCTTGTGGATTCGTAGGTGGCTGTGGAGCCCTATTCTTGACCCGCATTTTCTCCCACAGAGAAGGCACTGGTTTCCAGGTGGAAGGCGGTCCCGGACGCGCCTCCCTCCTGGCACGTTTCGCTCTTTCACCCTCCACTTGCGCCTCCTCGAATTCTGCAGCACTGCTGGTTACAGCTGACCTCCAGCTGGAGCACTCAAGGGCTTCCCAGTTCTCAGTGTCTATGCCATCTCCCCGTAGGTGACTGTGGAATCCTATTCTTGATCTGCATCTTCTCCCACAGTGAAGGCATTGGTTTCCAGGTGGAAGGCGGTCCTGGACTCACCTTCCTCCTGGCACGTTTCTCTCTTTCACCCTCCACTTGCGCCTCCTCGAATTCTGCAGCACTGCTGGTCACAGCTGACCTCCAGTTGGAGCACTCAAGGGCTTCCCAGTTCTCAGTGTCTATGCCAGAGATTTTAAGGTTGGCTTTGAGCCCATCTTTAAATCTCTTCCTGTCCACCAATATTCCGTTTTCCGTTCTTGAGTTTGGAGTAGAGCAACTGCTTTGGGAGACGGTGGTCAGGCATCCGGACAATGTGGCTGACCCAGCGGAGTTGATGTTGGAGGACCATCGCTTCAATGCTGGTGGTCCTTGCCTCCTCCAGCACACTGACGTTTGTCCGCTTGTCTTCCCAAGAGATTTGCAGGATTCTCCGGAGGCAGCGCTGATGGAATCGTTCTAGGAGTTGCATGTGACTTCTGTAGACAGTCCACGTCTCACAGGCATAGAGCAGGGTTGGGAGGACAATAGCTTTATAGACAAGCACCTTGGTCTCCCTACGGATGTCCCGGTCCTCAAACACTCTCTGCTTCATTCTGAAAAATGCTGCACTTGCAGAGCTCAGGTGGTGGAATATAAATAAAGCCATTAAATGCTAATCAAGGTGGTCAGCTGAAACATTCACACCTAGCTCCAGCAGACAAGAGTCCTTTGTCCCATCACTGTGAGTTTTGCAGGCTGAGGCATTGGATGTTTGCCTCCATGTGTTTGTTAGATGGGTTGGAATATAAATAAAGCCATTAAATGCTAATCGAGGTGGTCAGTTGAAACATTCATACCTAGCTCCAGCAGACAAGAGTCCTTTGTCCCACCCTGGTCATTCCACAGATATATAAACCCATTTTCCTACTTCCAACAGACCTCACTACCTCTGAGGATGCTTGCCATAGATGCAGGCGAAACGGCAGGAGAAAATGCCTCTAGAACATGGTCATATAGGCCGGAAAAACCTACAACAACCCAGTGATTCCGGCCATGAATGCCTTCGACAATATAAATAGAGTATTTGAAAGGTAAAGGTTTCCCCAGACCTTAAGTCTTGTTGTGACCAACTCTAGTTGTGTTCATCTCCATTTCTAAGCCGGCATTGTCCATAGACACCTCCAAGGTCATGTGGCCAGCATAACTGCAGGAAGCGCCATAATAATAATAATAATAATCATAATAATCTTTATTTATACCCCTCCACCATCTTCTTAGGCAATCCCTCATTGGACGAATAGGATAGCCTTTCAGGGTCAGTATTCTAGGTGACTGTGGAGCCCTATTCTTGACCCGCACCTTCTCCCACGGTGAAGGCATTGGTTTCCAGGTGGAAGGAGGTCCCGGACGTGCCTTCCTCCTGGCACGTTTCTCTCTTTCACCCTCCACTCCTGCCTCCTCGAATTCTACAGCACTGCTGGTCACAGCTGACCTCCAGCTGGAATGCTCAAGGGCCAGGGCTTCCCAGTTCTCAGTGTCTATGCCATCTCCCCAATGGGGACTCAGGGCGGCTAACATGAGGCCAAGCCCAGAAGCAATACAATGAAGTAAAAGGCAAAGCAACAGAAAATACATAATGCAACAAAAGAAAATAGACAGTGCACAATAACACAATCAAATCAATCACACAGGGTGGGCCAGATGTGCAAGATAAAATGATAAAAACATTAAAACCCTGGATGAGATAGGAAATAGAAAAAGTGTATTTATAAAGGAGGAGTCCTGACAGAAGCAATACCTATTGATCTACTCACATTTGCATGCTTCCAAACTGCTAGGTTGGCAGGAGCTGGGCTATCAGCGGGATCTCACTCTGCTCCCAGGATTCTAACCTCTAACCTTTCAGTCAGCAAGTTCAGCAGCTCAACAGTTTAACACACTGTACCACCAGGAGGACCATAATAAAGTAATAATAATAATAATAATAATAAGTATTTAGTATTTACTTATAATAAGTATTAATAAGTATTATAATAAGTATTAAGTTATACATATAATATGTCGCAGTACAACTGGGTGCAGTACCTAAAGACCTTGGCCTGCACTTAAACACAATCAGCGCTGACAAAATTACCATCTGCCAGCTGCAGAAGGCCACCTTACTGGGATCTGCATGCATTATTAGTCGATACATCACACAGTCCTAGAGACTTGGGATGTGACTGATGTGTGATCCAATACAACAGCCAGCAGAGTGTCTGTTATGGACTCATCTTGTTGTGTTTCTAATAATAATAATAATAATAATAATAATAATAAGTTTCAAGTAATACTTATTATAATACTTATTAATACTTATTATAAGTATTAAGTTATACATATAACAAGTCCCAGTGGTGATTGGCACACTGGGTGCAGTGCCTAAAGACCTTGGCCTGCACTTAAACACAATCAGCGCTGACTAAATTACCATCTGCCAGCTGCAGAAGGCCACCTTACTGGGATCTGCACACATTATTCGCCAATACATCACACAGGCCTAGACACTTGGGAAGTGTCCAACGTGTGATCCAATACTACAACTAGCAGAGTGTCTGCTGTGGACTCATCTTGTTGTGTTTCAAATAATAATAAGATTATTATTATTTGAAACACAAAAGGATGAGTCCACAGCAGACGTTCTGCTGGCTTTTGAATTATTATTATTATTATTATTATTATTATTATTATTATTATTATATACCCAACAAGATTAGTACACAACAAACAAGAGCACTATGCTGCCTTTTGTATTTGATCTCACACCTTGGACGCTTCCTTATTATTATTATTATTATTATTATTATTATTATTATTATGGCCATACAGACATAGAGCAACCCACTCTTCTGATCCCTTTATCTCCCCACTTTACCCAACCATGTCCTCTTGGTTGAAGTTCTCTGGTTGCTGCCCATTTCTGTTTCTCCCTTCCCTCCCTTCCCTTCTCTCTCTCTTGGTGATAATGGAGATGCAACCCTCCTAGCAGCCACTGGAGGTGGAGTTCATTCAGGAGAGAAGAAAGAGAGAGGCACCAACACACTCTGCAAGAGAAGAAAGAGAGAGGCACCAACCTACTTTCCCAGAGAAGAGAGATAGAGAGAGACTCCAACCCATTCCCCAGTGAAGAAAGAGAGAGGCACCAACCTAGTCTTCCTGAGAAGAGAGAGAGAGAAAGAGGCACCAACCCACTTCCCAGAGAAGAGAGAAGGAGACACTAATCTATTCCCCCAGTGTAGAAAGGGAGAGAGGGGGGCACCAACCCACTCCCCCCAGAGAAGAAGGGGGGGAGGCAACAACCTACTCCCCCAGAAAAAAGGAAGAGGGACCAACCCAGTCCTCCTCTTCTGCTTTGTCTGAATCCCATAATGATACTTTTAATGAGACCAAACGAGGCAGAGGAATGTGTTGCTGTGCCTTTTGTGGGTTGTATGGCCATGTTCCAGTAGCATTCTCTCCTGATGTTTCATCTGCATCTGAGGTTTGTTCAGATGTCTGTGGGAATGAGGCCATGTATCAGGTGGAAAGGGAGGCTGCCTGGTCTTAAATAAGACATAAATAGTTTGTTGTGCAAGCCCAAGGCCATGACACAAAAGGGACAGGGACAAGGTGTGCAGAATAGTACCCTTCAAAGCCAACAGGAAGCAAAAGGTAACAAACAAAGGCCGGCACCATGCTCACACAAAGAGCAAAAACAATGTGAATTACGGATAGGGTGCTGTGTGGTTATCCCAGCTGTATTACCAGTGTGTTCTATCAGCATTTTCTCCTGAGGTTTTCCCTGCATCTGTCTGGCATCTTCAGAGGAATTATGGATAGTTACAGAGACAGAGACATCATTGGGGAGGGGCCTAGTATTCTTAAAAGGTGCCTGAGCTCTGTGGGTCTTGAAGGAGGCCGAGCAAGCTGACCTTGAAGTGTCTGTGGCTTTGGGGAAAGTTCAGCACTGGAGAGAAGTGGTGCCCTGTGTACGCATTGGAGCCTTGTGTTGTAACCGTGATGGTTGTCTTCCCTGCATCCCTTCCCATAGGAGCTGCCTCTTTTGACCCATACACTTTGAATCATGAGCCTTCCTCCCCTTTCAAAAGGAAGGAGGAGAGCAACCCGCCCTAGAGTATCTTTGCCTCAGTGTTGGGAAATCGGTCTTTTCTCTCTTCCTCCAGCCTCATCAAAGGGAGGGCATTGATGGAGAGATCATATTCCTAGGAATGTAGGTGGATGGGTGGGGATATGTAGGGAGGGGCAAGCTGTATCTATCACTGATTCAGGGAGCTGTATCTGTCACTGATGCTCCCCCTTCCCAGCCTCTTTACAGCTCCCCCTTTTATTCTCTCTCTCATTTGAAAATGAGTTGGATTGAGTACAAGCTCAGCTGAAGGTTATCTAGGACAAACATCATCTCTCTGCTTGTGCTAAGCCAACTTCTGGGATGCTGCTATTTAAGGGACTGCGCGTATGTCTGTGTGGAGAGGCATTGTGTGGTTGCAGCTTGGTTGCCTCCCCCACCCACCCCTCCTTCTTGGATACAAAGCAGGGAGCTGCTTTCCTCACTTTGGGGGATGCAAATCCCTTTCAGTGGTGCCATCTGAAGCAATTGCCTTGCCCTGCGCCTCCTCCCTTCTGTGCGCTGATCTGTTGGCTTTGCGGATTGAAGTCCTCTGTTCTTTCCCTTTCTGTCTTTACTGCTCCTAACATGGGATGAAGAAGGATTCCTAGAAGCTGGAGGATGGTGCGATGTGGGGGAAGGAGACAAAAGGGTTGGAGGGTGAGCGGTGGGGAAAATGTGGGCACCAACCTGGTTAGAAAAGGACAGTGCAGGTCAGTACAGCATCAGTGTTGGTGAGCAAGAAGAGGTGATTTTTCAGAAAACCTATAAGATGCCATTGATATATATCCTTCTAATGTCATCAAGGGGAAATGGGTAATCCTCCCTATGTAGCATGGTGGCAATGTGCTAACACCTTTCCCATTCCCTCTCAGCCTGTTGGATTCTCCCCCTATGCCCCATTTTACACCCATTCCTTTGTTTTTAAAGATCTTTTGGGTTGGAAATCTCTTAAAGGTCTTTTGGAACAGCAATCTGGTCATTTCCCTGCTGTTTTGTATGCCCCTCACATGCTGTGACCAAGGAAGGTGGGCAGATGATGTTGTAAAATGTGGAGATTTTGCAATACCTGCAACAGCAGCCCATTTCTCTCTCCTGTTTTCATCTGATCTCTCATTCTCCCTCTCTCTCGCACGCACAACAATAAAAAAGGATGAGAAATCTGCCATGATTTCCTAATCTCCCACTATTTTATTTCTACTTTATTTATCCCACCTTTCTCCCTGACATCAAGAATTCTTAGATTATAAAAACTGCTTAATTCATGATTGTTATCTGACTGGTTTTGCTTCACACCCTTCCCAATTCATTCCATCTTTCCAACTCCCGTCCTCCCTTTCCTCCTTCGCATGCACACGCCATGACATATGTGTGAAAATGGACTTTTTATAGTCGAAGGCAATCCTTGCTCCAGACCTTGCAAATAAAACTACTTCAATCAAAGGTTACATCAGGATGTTCCCTCCCTCGCCTCTGTCACTTCCAACTCCCCACCCCGGCTTTGCTGAAACACAAAATACATGAAGTGCAAATCCACCCGAAATTGACCCTGTTTGAGCACATTGATAGCCTGTGATTATCATTAACAGGAGATTAAATAGATTACATAAAAAAGGATTGGCATTTATAGGGCATGTGGAATTCCTCTCACTCACGCCCCACCCAACGGCCAAGCTGCACAATTTTCTGATACAGATAATCTTTCGATCTGGTTACAGTCAGAACAGAGCAAAAGAGAGATTGTCATCTTTTCTTTCTGGGTGAATGACAGGGGGGTGCTCAACCTCCTGACCTGAGACTGGCATCTCCAGCTTGCTTTGATCTTTGGTACCGTTATTTTTAAAGCTCTTTGTAGGAAAGAGCAGGGACATCAAAAGGAATAAATGTGTTGAAAATCCTTTCTGGTTACCAGCTGCAGCTGCCTGTTTCTGCTCATCCAGTGATTCTTGCTATTTTTTTTAAAGACCAATAAAGAAAAGCAATTTCAGCAATACTGAATTAATATGAATATGACATTGGCTGGATGCACTGTCTAAGCAGGTTCCTGTATCATCATCCAGACTGGGAAAACACACGTATAAAGGAGAAAAATCTTTCTTCTCAGCGAGAGATCTGCAAAGTGGCAGAGCTCATTATGTGTAGCAGGATCCTTAGGACTTCAACAGTTACAGATATTCTTTTGGAAGCCATGATAGTCCAAGTGGAATAAAATTATCAGAGGTTTTGAAATGTGGACAGGCATAATTTATCTCTATCTTTTTCTTTGTTGAAGGAATTTGTTATAGTCCGTGTAAAATGATGTTTTTTTTTATTTACCATATTTATCTATCTTTTTCTTTGTTGGAGGGATTTGATATAGTCCATGTAAAGTGATGTTTATTTACTTACCATATTTGAACCCCGCCCTTCTCACCCCAGAGGGTACTCAAGGCAGCCTTGAAACAGGCAGCAATTTGGTGCCATAAACACACACACAGACACACACAGACACACACACAAATAAACAATTATAATTAAAGCATGAATTATTAAAACATCAATTAAAACCACACCATCCAAATCGTAATCTAGGGCCATTCCATTTCAATCACATTGATTTGTGGTCAGTTATTTCACTGCTCCAGATGCTTGTCAAAAGCTAGGTCTCAAAGCCATGACTTAAGTTTTTTTCCCCTGAAGGTCAGGAGAGAAGAGACTGGTCTGATTTCATAGGGGAGGGAGTTCCATAGATGAGGGGCCATCACTGAGAAGGCCCTGTTTCTCATCCCCACCAGCTGTGCCTGTGAAGGAGGTGGAATTGAAATCAGGACCTCCCCGAACAATCTTAACCTCTGAGATGTCTGAGACTTTAACTAGTATTTTGAAGAGGGCAGAGGTGGCCCTAGGTAATTTTCAATGGTAAGCAAACAGTATTTTGGTGCCCCCCCCCCCCCAACCAATCACTGATACATATTTTCTGTTTGTTGTGGGAGTTATGTGTGCCATATTTGGTTCAGTTCCATCATTGGTGGAGTTCAGAATGCTCTTTGATTGTAGGTGAACTATACATCCCAGTAACTACAACTCACACATGTCAAGGTCTATTTTCCCCCAAGAGCACCTCAAGAGCACCCCTGGGCAAAATCAACTATACTGCAAATGCTTACTTTGCATAATGGGTTGAGCTGCCCCTGGAAGAGGGGTTATTCTTAAGTGAGCTTGCCCACTGGAAAACTATTTCATTGTACACAGGAGTGGGGAATATTTGATCTTCCCAATATTTTGGATTTCAGCTCTGAAACACCCAGGCATACTAAGGAACTGAAGAAGCAGTATTCTAAAACATCTGGAAGGCTAAAAGTTGCCTATCTCTGTCTAACAATGGTTCAATTAACAAAAAGCCCTTCAGTTAGAGGCTCCTGCATTTTGTCATTACAAGACACAATCAAGGTTTAGCAGGCCTCCCTGAAGATCATTCAAATCTCGTTGCCACTGTACAATTATAGTGGGATGATTCCACTTTAACTGACATGGCTGCACTCTGGAGTTCTAGGATCTCCACTTTAAGGGGGGAAATTGGGAATTACCAGCCAAAGAGGTGTACTGGCTCAAAACCTAGAAGTCCCAAGATTCCAGAGGATCCAACCATTGCAATGAAAGTGGAATCATATGGAAGAGCCACCAGAATTCTCTGGTAATACTGTTCTGTATCTCATAGACTGCAGCAGAGTTATCCAGACTGGGAAAGCTGTTACCATGAGGAGGGCAAAGAAATCTCTTTAGGTATATGTTGCGAGAACAGAGGACAGTGGATTCTTGTTTTCTGTAGGGCTGCATCCTTGTCCATGTATGTGATAACAGGCATTAACAGAACGACAGGAGGAAAGTGACCAGTGAATATAACCAAAAGTGCAGCAGTAGCTGCACTGGTGTTAGCAGTGATTTAGATGAGGACATACTATTTCACCCAAGCTCTTGCATTGTAAACAATTTTAATAATATTATCATCATGTTATCCTCTTCTGAGGCTTAGCAGGCCAGCAGTCTACGCAAAATAGATTCTTACTAGATTTCTGCTTAAAATCTCACACAATAATCTACATTCATCCATTGGATTCTACTGTTGGTACAAAGGAGTAGTGAAGGCATCTGACAGCAATGTTTACAGCTTCTGAACTAGTAGAAGCCATCTACTGATGCATTGACAGTTTAAACATTTCTGATGCTTGTTTTAAATATATGGGGAATGCTGGCCCAAAATGCTGAACTGCATGAAGTAAAGGATGAGATGGTGCCTTCCCATTCCCATCCCAAAAAATTCTACATGCAAAAGCTGAACAAGTTAAAATTAAATCAATACAGAAAATGGGGCAGTGTTCCCCAATACATCTTGGAAGTGGAGGAGAGTTTAGAGCAGTGGGTCCCCAGATGTTTTGACCTTCAGCTCCTAGAAATCCTAACAACTGGTAAACTCTGGCTGGGGTTTCTGGGAGTTGTAGGCCAAAACAGGTTGAGAACCACTGGTTTAGAGAGCGCTGATAAGACCATGTGGAATATGCAGCTGTGTTTACTTTGCACCCTTCCACATCTGTCACCAGATTTAGCTGTCTCATCATGCTTCTATTAGGCCAAATCATTCTGTGAAGGGAAGTCTATGAGACTGAAAATATGCTCTGCCTGTAGAAATTACTATTTATGGCACTAGAAAGCAGTATAGTCCGACAGGAAAGGTTCTGATGTGTTTTTATACTCCGTATCACAGAAGGAGAGATAACTGAAAATACAGAATTTGTATGTTTGACAATAACTAGCCAAGCAATGGAGATGGTGAATGACTCCTGTTTCATAGAAATCAACCGATGGAAAAGGAGGGTTCATACCACCCCTTCAAACCTTCTCCTATATTTTTAAATATGCAGATATGCTCTTCAAGGAATAAAAACATCATTCCTGTCAGACGATTAATCAATATGTTTTGCTTCAAATTCAAAACTTGAAGATGGCCCGGAAGCTCCAGCTAGTCCAGCGCGTGGCAGCCATGTTACTAACAGGAGCGGGACGCAGGGAGCACACAACGCCCTTGTTGTCCCAGCTTCACTGGCTGCCGATCTGCTACCGGGCCCAATTCAAGGTGCTGGTGTTGGCCTACAAAGCCCTAAACAGTTCCGGCCCAAAATACCGCATCTCGGCCTATGAGCCCACGAGGACATTGAGATCGTCTGGGGAGGCCCTTCTCTTGATCCCACCTGCCTCACAGGCACGCCTGGCGGGGACGAGGGATAGGGCCTTCTCGGTGGTGGCCCCCCGGCTGTGGAACACCCTCCCTGTAGACATCAGACAGGCGCCCTCCCTTATGACATTCCGCAAGAGCCTAAAGACGTGGTTGTTTGAGAAGGCGTTTGACTAAGTGCGACAACAAATTGGCAATGATGAGTGGAACGGAATATGGATAACGAGATTGGATTGTGATTCTATGATGAGATGTCGTGAATGATTTAGAGTAATGGTATTATTAATAGTGATGTTGTTATTGTTGTTTATGATATTGCTTTTATTGTAAATTGTCTTTTTATATGTTGTACACCGCCGTGAGTCGCCCTAGGGCTGAGAACGGCGGTCAACAAATGCAGTAAATAAAATAAAATAAATAAATAAATAAATAAACATTGATTTGAAGCAACCCTTCTGACCAGTCCCGTAGTCACCATGTTCAATAAATTTCTCTGCATTTCTTGAGACAAGTGATGAGCAGCAGTCAATTTTCCAAATTCATGTCTGGATTATTTTGTTGAACTGTTGTCTACTTTCAGTTGACTGTAATATTGCTTGCGGTTGATATAATGTACTATTTAATCTGGTAATAATACAGTTTTGATCAGACACAAACAAAACAGTCGATCAACCAAGGAAAATAAGTGGTTGTTTGCTTTAATTTTCCTCCCCTTCAGTATATTTGGTTCTACAGAGACATTGTTGTTATGTAAAGCTGAAATATTATACATACACAAGGTCTTTTGCAATAATTTATCAACATAGCAAAACAGCTTCTTTTTGCACAAACGTATGGCCTAGAGAGAAACAAAGAGCAGCGAGTGCTGTTTCACACAATGTAGAAGAGCCAACACAGAATGATGTTCCAGAAAGTGTAATCAATACCCTTTTATGAAATGTAACAGCAAGCTCTTTCTGTGAGCATGAGCTGCTACCCAGGGTAGCTTTAATTTCCCTTTAGTTCACATTCAGAAATATAATGCTTACTTACTGTGATCAATAATGTGCAACTAGTAAATACCCGTCATTATGATGAGAAGAGAGTGTGCGGAAAGAGGACTGACACACTACAGAATCCCAGTGGGTGGTTTGTAGAGGACTCTCACACACATACACACAAAAGTTCACCCACTTACAGGATTCCTGTCAGTGCATGTTGAGATGGAGGACCCACATGAAATGATTTACCACTAGTACCATATATCTACTAGGAATAAAGAGTAAATAACTCTTCCATTTATTTGATGGGGAAGTATAAAGGTACCTTTAGAAGCATCACTGATGTGGGTGAAAATAACACTTGGCTTTTGGACTGGGAAAGCTGATTTATTTATCATGTCATCAGCAACCATACCATTGTATTACATTTCTAACAGAACAAAACAAATATACAGATTAAAAAAACACATAGATTTTGCAAACTTGGTAGTTGGTTAAATGTCCTTTGACCGGTATCTGGCCACTTGGAGTGCCTCTGGTGTTGCCGCAAGAAGGTCCTCCATTGTGCATGTGGCAGGGCTCAGGGTGCATTGCAGAAGGTGGTCTGTGGTTTGTTCTTCTCTGCACTCGCAAGTCGAGGATTCCACCCTGTAGCCCCATTTCTTAAGATTGGCTCTGCATCTCATGGCGCTAGAGCGCAGTCTGTTCAATGCCTTCCAAGTCGCCCAGTCTTCTGTGTGCCCAGGGGGAGTCTCTCATTTGGTATCATCCACGGATTGAGGTGCTGGGTTTGGGCCTGCCACTTTTGGACTCTCGCTTGCTGACGTGTTCCAGCGAGTGTCTCTGTAGATCTAAGAAAACTATGTCTTGATTTAAGTCGTTGACGTGCTGGCTGATACCCAAACAGGGAATGAGCTGGAGATGTCTCTGCCTTGGTCCTTTCACTATTGGCTGCTACTTCCCGGCGGATGTCAGGTGGTGCAATACCGGCTAAGCAGTGTAAATTCTCCAGTGGTGTGGAGCGCAGACACCCTGTGATAATGCGGCATGTCTCATTAAGAGCCACATCTACTGTTTTAGTGCGGTGAGATGTGTTCCACACTGGGCATGATGTTTCAGGGACAGAGATTTAGTTTTTCCTCCTGCCAAATGTGTTCTACCAGGACTCAAGATAGCCACCATTTCCCTAACCCTAACCCTATCCCTTTGTCAGTGTACTCTTGTTTGTTGTTCCAGTTTCTTGGTAACAACAGAATGTATGATGGAATATTTGAAATATTTATGTGTGATGTCACAACTGGACTTTGAAAAGCACTGGCAAGACAGAATATTGAAACTTGAATACTTTCTTTATAAGCAGCAACAGCAATGTCTTTCAAAAAGCTGTGTGAAGGATTAGACAAGAGGGTCAAGGATGTGGTTAATGTTTCCTTACAATAGATCAGGATTACAACATGTCTAAAAGAGGTAGCTCTAAGGCCACTGTTTTAAAAGGCACCCCAGATTCCCACACTACTGGATAATTATCAGCCAGTCCCCAACATTCAATCTCTGGACAAGTTACTGAAGTTTATTTAGGCCGATCTTCAGAGACTCTGCGGTGAGACCCATTTTAATTTGGCTTCAAACCTCTTTACCAGAACTGTGTATTCCTAATGGTTCTTTGACATTGGGCTTTGGATAACATTGGGCATGGAATCTTTCTGTTTGGCAACAATGGAATAAGATTTGGAGGTACTGTTTATGTCTTATTAAGATTTGGGAAATTCCATTTTGATGTCTTATGCTCTGGAATTCTTTAGAGTTCTTTTCCAATGGCAATTTTTACATATATTTGAAAACACTTGGAGAGCTTATCCAAAGTGTTGGGTTTGGTGCTACTGTTACAGTGATGGTGCCATTTTTCCACCTAAAGGAAGCTGTTTCAGTTCTGAACAAGTATCAATATTGTGTTGGATAATACTGCATAAATTGAAGCTTCATCCTAGCAAGACAGAGATGTTTGTAGTCAATTGAAAAGGAAATCAAGGAACAGACTTCTATGTTGATTGAGATTACATTTCCTTTAAAGATCCAGGTTACCAGTTTGGATATACTTTTGGATTCAGCCGCCAATCTGAAAGCCCAATTTTCAGTGCTAGCATGAGCAAATGTGCTTAGTTAAAGTTAATGTCTTCACTGTGTCCATTTCTGATCTGATGATACTAAAACATGTATTTTGAATTATTGTAATATGTTCCATATAGGGCTGCCTTTGAAGAATATTGGAAAACTTTATTCTGCAGCAGACTGTTGCCTTAATGTGGTTATAGGAAGAACACAGCTTACATTATGATAGACCTATTTTGAGCACAGTTCAAAGAGCTGGTTATAAGCTGTAAATCTCCATATGCCATAAAAACCCCTTTCCAATTCAATTGAAACATCATTGAGCAATGTGTTGAGACTTTCATTGTATACAGACTCAATCCAGGACATTTGTTTCCTTAGACACTGTTCTACAGGACTTATTAAAATGTCCTGAAATTCCTGGCAGAAATCTTGTTACATATCTTGGTGGAGAGTTTTGCTTATTTATTTTGAAACCTTACAAACACTCTCTCACACACATATCACATTTTTTCCACCTATATAATTTAATAAATCAAACTATGAAATCCACAAAAATTTTGGACACACAGGGACATTGATTAGACGATGTCAACAAAAATGTACAGTAAAACTCCATTGTAAAAAAAACTACACACTTTCCATATTTCTGGATAAGATGCTACCCAACCAAACCATCAGACTATCTATGCCTGTACAGTTTAGTTTAAGTGACAATATCTCTCAAAGTTTTCAAGCATATTTTTCATTGGTAGAAAAAGACAGGTGTTCTGGGCAAGTAAAGTCCATATAGTGCCAATGTGGTTTGTTATAGCCAGCATAGGACAGTGGTTAGAATATTGGATCAAGACCTAGGAGACCTGATGCAATTCATAGGATTGCTGACAGTGAAGATGGGATAGAAGGAGGAGAGCCACGTATGCTACTCACAGTTTAGAACAGTGGTTCCTAACCTGTGGTCTATTGACCACCAGTGGTCCTTAAGAATGAAAATATGGTCTGCAGCCTCACCATTACTACACTGTTGCCTTGAAACCACGTGGCAATGAGAGCAAGTGGTCTTGCAAAACCCTCTTATAATGTCAAGGCATCAGGCATGTTGGGAGGCGAGAGGTTGACTACTCACAAAAGATTACTACTACCACATCAGCTCTCGGTTATTATATGTGGTTTTCTGTGGGTGAGCAGATGATGACTACTGGATGGCATATGTTCTGTATCAGAAGCAAGACCTGTTGTGGTCTATTCAATGCAATTTTCTGAATCAGCACACACACACACACACACACACAAAACAGATGGAATCTAAAGTTGACCAAAAACTGATTTGCAACCCTTTTGGTACTAATATTGGAGTGTGGTCCTTGGTAAAAGTGGTCCCTGGTCAAAAAAAAAGTTGGGAACCACTGTTTTAAAAAGTTAGATAAGTGTAACAAAATAAAATCAATGAATAAATAAAATGAAGATGTTAGGAATAAATGAGGAACACTTATATTCATTTAATTAACATTGTTGGTGGTGTTGGTGCTGCTATTCTTGTTAGTAAAAATAATAATAGTAATAATAATATAGCATTTTTAGTACATCTGAATCTTTGAATTTAGCAATTGAGAGCGACACACACACACAGAGAAAACCCCCTGTCCATGGTGCTACCAATGTAAAATGCATTAGGGAAAGAGAGAAAAATGAACAAGTAATGCTAGAAACATGAACCAGTTTGAGCATCACTTATCTGGAATTTTAAAATCCAAAATACTCCAAAATCCAAAGTGGTGAATATGGGTAGTTGAGCTATTAATAGTTTTGCTATTAGATAGTTCAGTACACACAAAATTTCTTTCATGCATAATATTATGAAAGATATGTATAAATGTATAAAGTGTATATGGCTTAGGCTTGGGTCCCATCTCCAAGATATCTCCTTGTGGCATATCTGTGCAAATACAAGTATTCCAGAATCCAAAAATAAAAGAAAAATCCCAAATCCAAAACATGTGCAAATGCCAGTATTTCTGATGAGGGATACTCAGCCTGTATTTCATAAATCAACAGATATATCAAGACTAGTTCAATGACTGAAACTTGTTGAAATATATACACATGATCCTTTATTTATTTATTTATTTACATCGTTTCTACCCCGTCCTTCTCACCCCCGAAGGGGGACTCAGGGCGGCTTACATGGGCAACAATTCAATGCCATAATATCAATTTAACAACACAAAATCAAATACATAGAAAATTAACGATGACATTAATTAAAATCACATACTCATATACTAGCATAGTCGCCTAATCAGAATCACATATCCATTTCCAATTGTCATAATCCTGTGGTCCGGTTCAGTGTCTAAGTGCTGCTATGTCCACTAGCCGAAAGCCTGGCTCCAAAACCATGACTTTAGTTTTTTTCTAAAAGTGAGGAGGGAGGGCGCTGATCTAATCTCACTGGGGAGTGAATTCCACAAGTGGGGAGCCACCACTGAGAAGGCCCTGTCCCTCGTCCCCACCAGATGCATTTGTGACGCCGGTGGGACCAAGAGCAGGCGCTCCCCAGTAGATCTTAAATTATGAGGTGGAACGTAGAGAGAGATACGTTCAGATACGTAAGCTGGGTTGGAGCCGTATAGGGTTTTATAGGCCAAGACCAGCACTTTGAATTGTGGTTGGAGGTGGACTGGCAACCAGTGGAGCTGACACAGCAGGGGGTGGTATGCTCCCTGTATGGCGCTCCAATGTGTAATCTGGCTGCTGCCCGTTGGACTAGTTGAAGTCTCCGAACAGTCTTCAAAGGCAACCCCACGTAGAGTGTGTTGCAGTAATCTATTCGGGGTGTAACCAGAGCGTGGACCACCATGGCCAAGTCAGACTTCCCAAGGTACGGGCGCAGCTGGCACACAAGCTTTAACTGTGCAAAAGCTCCCCTGGCCACCGCCGAGACCTGAGGTTCCAGGCTCAGCTGAATTAAATCTTGATATTACTCTGCAGGGGATTTGGTACATCAGAGTTAAAATAACAAGGAATAATCTATTTATCATTTTTGCTTAAAGAGAAAAGTACTCTCTGTGTGGTTGTATGTGTGGAATGTGGAGTTCAGAGAAAGCTAGATTCCTCTGAAATGTATATAGGACTGCATCCTAGGCGGTTAAACATTTATCCAGAACTAGTAACAGCCTCCTTTGTCTGATGATAAAGCTGTCCCCCTGGTTCTCACTGGCTGGGAAATAATTTGCTCTACCAGAAGTCAGGGAAGAAGCCATTGTTCATCACTAGAATACATGTATATAACTTTTTTTGTTTCATCTGCCATGTGGTCTCCTTAAATAAAATGGGGGAAGGAAATAGAGATGAGACGTAGTTCTTCCTGTGAATGTGTGCACTCAGAACAGACAACCCTGAGCTAGATGAACAGTTAATCTGAGTTGGCATAAGACAGCTTTCTTTGAACAACGGCACTAGAATAAAAGTTGTAATAGCTACAAAAAGCAATCACAGTTCCTCCACTGTGTTGTCCCTGCCGTTGCTTTCCTCCCATTGCTGCTGCATGTCCCTTTGCAGCAGAACAGTTCTGGCTAAACAAAAGGTTTGGTATTGCTCTGGGTTTAAATGTCTAGTTCTGAAGGACTCAGACTCAGAAATTATGGATGGAGTATCCTGGAAGATCACATACACGCATTTAGTATCGGCTGTTAGTCCCCCTGACTAACAAGCTGAACAAATCCCTCTGGACTCTCTAGCATTGTGCCAAACCAGAAAGGGGTGGTTCCCTTCCTTCTCTGGCTTCCTATGAATAAGGAAGAGGTTCCAGAGATCTGCTGCCTTGAAGTCCCCAAAAAATAGACCCCTACCATCTCTGGTTGCAATGAATTATTATTATTTATTACATGTACATAACATCACAGCACACATGCATATTAGGTCCAAGAGTCTGGTATTCATCTCTGAATAACAGGCACTTCCCAAGAGCGTGGGATATTTATTTCTTTATTTACTATATTTCCACCTCACTCTAGGATATTTGTAGAATGTGTGCAGTTTTGAGAAGTGCTGTCTTCTGTAGCATGTGGATTGATGTTCTGCCCAAATTAAGTCTTTTCAAGTGCTTTTCGAGGTTTCTTGGAATGCCTCCAAGCATACCAACCAGTATTTGTACCTCTGTTGTTCTCTTTTGCCACAGTCGTCCAATTTCAATTTGTAAGTCCTTGTATTTCATGATCTATTCCAACTTTTTGTCCTATACTCTACTGTCTCCTGGTACTACAATGTCTATAATGAAACCATGTTTCTTTTCCCCCACCACTGTTATATCTGGTGTGTTATATGGCATGTGTTTATCTGTTTGGATTCTAAAATCCGAGAGTATTTTTTTGTGGGGTTTTTTCTGGCTAGTGATTATACTAGGTTTAACTGCAGGATAGGAGCCCTGGTGGCGCAGTGGGTTAAACCCCTGTGCCAGCAGGACTGAAGACCGACAGGTCCTGGGTTCGAGTCCTGGGGAGAGGCAGATGAGCTCCCTCCATCAGCTCCAGCTCTTCATGCAGGGACATGAGAGAAGCCTCCCACAAGGATGATAAAAACATCAAATAATCCTATCATCCCCTGGGCAACGTCCTTGCAGACGGCCAATTCTCTCACACCAGCAGCGACTTGCAGTTTCTCAAGCCGCTCCTGACATGACAAACAAACTGCAGGGTAGGCCATACTTCCTGCAAAGGTTCCAGTGCACCATTGCTGCTAGCCTGTTGTGACGTTCAGTATAGTTAGTCTGGGATATTTTCTTGCAATCGCAAATGAGTTGCTCCACTCTCTCGTTGCTCTCTTTGCATAAACTGCACTTGGGGTCATGATAGCACTTTTCAGTTCTTGTTTTTATTGCTTTTCTTCTTATGGCTTGTTCTTTTGCAGCAAAAATCAACCTTTCAGTTTTCTGTTTTAGAGTTCCCCTTCTAAGCCACTCCCATGTTTTCTTGCTGTTGACCTTTCCTTCAATGTTCTTAAAATACTGTCCATGGAGTGGCTTGCTTAGCCACTGCTCTTTTCATGTTGTAAACTGTTGGGCTCTGTACTCTCCTTTTGATTCTTTGGCATTCATCATCTCAGCCTTATGGTGGCTCTTGGCTTTCTTGGATGTATTTTTTTCAGACCCCCTTTCTCTTCCTCTACTGATTACTTGACTTGGAGCAGCCCTCTTCCTTCTTCAGACCTTGCTTGGTAGAGTCTGTCTATGAGCCCTTCAACACAGTCATATAACCCAGAATATCAAGGTAGAATAGCCCACAATATCTGCTTTGAACTGGGTTATCTGAATCCGCAGTGCCATATATCCCAGTTCAAAGCAGAAAATGTACGATTTTATTAAGCTGTGTGGAAGGGGCCTATGTCATCGTCTTCTTCTTCTTCTTCTTCTTCTTCTTCTTCTTCTTCTTCTTCTTCCCCCCCCTCCTCCTCCTCCTCTTCTTCTCCTCCTCCTCCTCCTCCTCTTACTCTTCTTTTTCCTCCTCTTCTTCCTCTTTTTCCTCCTCTTCTTCTTCTGTTCATTTATATACCCTACGTTTTCTCTCTGGATGGGTGGGTAGATAGGCAGATGGGGAGGGGGAACAAATCAGCTTTATGGTGCAGTGGGGATAAGACAGGAGGGTATTATTTATTTATTTATTTCCTATATTTATACCCCACCCTTCTCATCCCCAAGCGGGTTCTCAGGGCGGCCTCACAACAAGCACCAGACTGTGCCATCACCATCATAAAACATTTCAATAAATACATTAGAACATTAAAACAGTTAATCAAAACAATTGATTAGACCCACCCGTTAAAAACCAAATCCAAGTCTAAATCAATTCATTGTCCTAGGTTGCCTGAGTCTTCTTTCCACTTGCTGTCAGTCACTAGTAGAACGCCTGGTCCGATAACCATGTCTTGTTTCCTCCTTCCTGGATTCGAACCTGCGACCTCTCGGTCTTCAGTTGTGCTGGCACAGGGGTTTAACCCACTGCTCCCTCTATCAGCTCCAGGTCCTCATGTCGGGACATGAGAGAAGCCTCCCACAAGGATGATAAAAACATCAAAATCATCCAGGCGTCCTTGCAGATGGCCAATTCTCTCACACCAGAAGCGACTTGCAGTTCCTCAAGTCGCTCCTGACACGACAAAAAAAAGTTTCCTTCTGAAAGACAGGAAGGGAAGTGGACAGTCTGATGTCCCTGGAGAGGGAGTTCCACAGATGGGGGGCACTGCTGAGAAGGCCATGTCCCTCATCCCCTCAATCACATTTGTGATGGTGGTGGGATCGAGAGCAGGACTTCTCCAGATGATCTTAAACTTTGGGTATTCAATTCATGCAATCACCTGAGTTTGGATAAAAGGCTTTCCTCCTTTGTTCATATGATCAGGACGACTTAGTCCCCTTCTACACTGCCATATAAAAATCTGGATTTTACATACTTTGAACTGGATTATATGGCAGTGTAGACTCATATAATCCAATTCAAAGCAGATAATGTGGGATCAGATCCTGAGGTATACGGCAGTGTAGAAAGAGCCACAGTCAAGGCCCAGGTTTCTTTTGGACCACCAGACCCCAGTGATATGTATACCAGCATCTCTCCCTCATCTACTATGTTTGCACCTAAATGCAAAGCAAATCACTTGCAGGCTGGCCAACTTCAGAAAGCCACACACTGGTTGTTTCATTGCTGGGATATTACCAAAGAAAGAAAGCAGCTGGTGCAGCTTTCTACAGCTTGCCAATCTTCACTCTGAAGACCCCTAAGAACAAGTTGATGGCAGCCCTTTCAATGAGGGGAGGATGCACAGGTGTGCTCACATTTACTGTATACTCCACCACCTGAGACAAGCAGCTCTGTTTGCTTTATGCAAAGCCTTTACACACATTGGCACCTTAACCAGTGAGAATCTAGTTGATCTTTCACAAAGCTTTCAGCACATAAAGGATTTTGAAGCAATCATGCTGCCTCCCTGACTGTTATCAAAATAGGAACATTTCTCTTTCCACTTCATTGTGTTGTTGGAAATTTTACTCAATGTAACAGAAGGAGAAAAGGTTACAGAAACTGGTCACTTGAGTGCAGCATCATGAGGCAGAACTGCTACATGCTTTATCAGTGCGGCGGAGTTCTTCACAATTAAGAACATAATCTCTGGGTCTTGAGAGTATTTAGAAATGAGATCCAGAGGGTCACTTCAAATCTCTCCTTTGCAATTACCTCATTAGAATTGCTAATCTAACTGGCAGCAAGTGCTATTATTGAGTGTAAATTACTCCAGAGTAAACCTATATAAGATTAACCTCCATGCCACAAAGCTACCATCCCTTGTGATCCATCTTCCATCTGCAGTAAAGTCACATTTATCCCCAGGCAAGAAGAATATTGGACAAAAAGAAGGTATTTACAAATATTTTGCTCATTCTGATTAGTCTTATTATTGTTTTCATCAATGAGGCACTTTATTTCTGTTTTTTTCCCAAAGATATTAAGCAAAGGGCTGCTTAAAATGCACGTTCCCTTAGAAATAATATATGTACATAGTTTTTAGTCACTGTGGAAAGTAATCAGTGAACAATTTCTGATTTTTTTCCTTTAAATATGTTTCTGACACTCTAAAATTTATTTATTTATCGCATTTATATTCCGCCCTTCTCACTGCGCAGGGGACTCAGGGTGGATCACAATGCACATATACATGGCAAACATTCAATGCCATAGACACACAACATATATAGACACAGACACTGAGGCTATTTAACTTTCCAGCTTCATGAATTTATATTTATAATATTATAATGTAGTACAATATAATACTAGTAATAATAATTCAATATTATAATTATAATTATATATTTACATTATATGTAATATTACTAATAATATTACAATATAATGGTATAGTGTAATATAGTAATATATACTGATATTGTACTATGCTAATAATATAATATATTGTATGAAAATATATATTGTAAGTCACTCTGAGTCCCCTTCGGGGTGAGAAGG